>NC_053170.1:33982745-34282745 GCF_016835505.1 Polypterus senegalus | reverse complement strand
TCCCAACCAGTGACCCTGGACTTGAGGTTGCAGCAATCCTCCCCAAAGTGCTGTCTTTACCCATCAGCTTTATTTTCACTCACACGTCCATTTACTCAACCCACTTAATCATCTTGGCAACAATGGGTGCAAGGCAGGATCTAATATCCACCTTAATAAAATGATTAGGGTCAGTGGATCTCTCTGTTTGCCCATCTGGTTGCTATGCTTGCACCATTCCAAAGGATGGCACACTACAAGCATTTATAGTAATAAATTGCATTTCATTTTTAAATCTAACAGGTGACGCATCACCAATATTAACACTGCTTTTGTGAAGTCCATAACAAATGGCATTGATGGTGCTCGGCAAACAATAATGCTGAGGTCTACATTGATTTCTTAGGTAGCACAGCTAGTCTATGCTATAAAAGAGTAAGTGTCTGCATGTCTGTTTGTGTGTCTGTCCAGTTGCTATGTCTCTGTCATTCCAACAGATGGTGCACCACAAACATTAACACTCCTTTTATGAATACCAAAACAAATGGCATATAACAGAGACATATAACATATAACATGGTGTACTGCAAACATTAATGCTGAGGTCTGCATTGATTACTTAGTTTTCATCCTGTCATAGTTTGTATATATAAATGTTTATATTGTCATGTGACTGCTTAGCAATGCTTTGTTATGGACAAATATTTAACAGAGAAACTGCCAATGACCACTAGAAGTTCCAGTTGTGGCACACATTTGCCAAGCATGAACTTGGCACCTCAAATGTTTCTGCTTTATCTTGTGTGCATTCTAACTTCTTTTTAGGAGGATTATACAGCACACTGAGCACAACTGCACTTGCGGGACCACTTCTGGAATACCGTATGCAGTTTTATCACAAGGAGGACGTACGTTTGAGAATGGAGGCAACACCCCAGTGGAGAAATTTGCGTAAGAAGTCCATGCTATAGCAATTTAGGATGGTAAATATGTTCCTTTTATTTGTAAAGTTGGCCATTTAAAGAAAAGCAAAACAAAACAAACTTTACTGTGTATCAAGAATGAACGTTTTGTTCAAACGCTGGGGCACAGAGTAACCGCTTTACTCAAGACACAATGGCTGGTGGGCATCTTGAGGCTGAAGTTTTCTATTTCCAGGTCACTCATACACTATTGCCCAGTTGCCATTCATGGTCTGCTCCATAGATTGTTGCTGGTGTCATCCCACCATGAACTTCAGTGTATTGGCTTAGATCTCAGTTGCTAGGTTACAATCCTACACATGCAGCATTGGCAATCAGTAGCTAGGATACAAGGAGTGTGGTGTGTGTGTGTTGGTGTGTGTGTGTGTGTGTTTTAGGGTATCCTGCCCAGGGTCTAACCGTTTTCATCAAACAAATAATCATATCAGCACACTTATGACTAAAACGAAGACAAGAAAGCTCAGCGAACAATGCAAATGTTTTCATGTCTGTACTGTCCTGACTACATTAGGCTTCACATTTCAGGTTACTGCTTTTTATTACAACACCTATAAGCATGACAGAGTTTGACACCTAAAGGACAGTATGTGATTTACAAAGATTCCTATTACTGTTGAATTTGAGGAGCAGCCCACTGTGTGTGTGAGAGAGACGCAGGCATTCATCACTACAACACATTACATTACATTTTTTGTTTGATAGATTCCTGGGTGTGAATGCTTCTGCCTGGAGCAAGCCATTGTGGTATAAAGCTTAGTAATGGATAAGTTTTCGTTAAAAGTAATGGGCTGTGTTTGATATTGATGAGCAAACAGAAGATTTAAACAATGCCGATCCATTTTTTGATAATATAAAGCTTGTGTGGGAAATGATAGCCTGTGCTACAAAACTGGCAGTCTTTGTTCTGCAGTTGAAAAGGTGTGCTCAAATAAGAATGGTAACAGATAAACCAGACTTAAATGACTGATGATTTTCTTTCCCATTTACTTGTAACACACTTAGCCATTATAGATAACAAAGTTTCAATTGGTTTTGACAAGCTGTTTAAAGCTGGTTATTGATGAGCATTGCCTAGCTGATAGTGAGGAGTGAACTGATTGAATTCACTTGGTTTCGCTTCGCAAAGTAATGTGCAAAACAAATTGTGCTTCACAACAAGAGAAATTTGTGCTATTAGCACATGTATTTTCATCTTTTCTGCAAATTTTTACTTCATTTGTAAAAGCATGGAATAAATTATTATGACCCGGAGAATGAACTCAACTTACTTGGATCGATTTAGGGAACTGGGGAAAGCGAGTACAGACAGTGTTACCTTATGGAAGTTTTATTTAATACATAATCTTTTATTACAAGTATATATAAGTGAAGCCATAACCTAAACACAAGGAAAAGGATTGACTGTAACTCAAGAGTTAACTAAATGTAACTTATAGCTGAAAACGTAAGAGGTCTCTGCCTCATCTTAGAGTAGTTGCCAATATAATTTTCCATGGTTGGAATGATGTAAATAAGTAGCAAACACCCCTCCAGAAAGCAGGGATAAATGGACGGGGAAGCCCATACACTACTCCTATGAAGCAGTGCTAAGATCAACAGGACAATCTGTAAAACACCCCTCTTAATGAAGAGGTTTTCAGAATAAAAGGATGATCAACATGAGTCAGAAATTACCATTGCCATTAGTTGATTGGAGGTGGTAATAAAGTTCTGCATATTAAGAGTCAGGTGACATCATGTATTAGATGAGGTGATGGTAATTAGAAAAAGTATAAAAGAAGATTGATTGTTTTATTGATTGCCCCCTCCATGGACTGAGACATTTATGCATAACTCTGTCAAAATAAATAATGTTCTGCATGGGCTCCAAGGCTGCCTTCTTTGAAGATGGAGGAAAGTTTCTTCCTCGACAACCTTGGACTAAAATTAGAGGTGCGAGGCACACACGGGCAGTGCAGAGATGGATGAGAGTGTGTGGAGCCACTTGGAAGGCACCGTGGAACATCTGGGCATCACTGGACGGTGGCCGAGGAAACAGTTATTGGTTTTGGCTCTGGAATAGCCCCTAGAGAAGAATGTTTGTTGCTTTCCACCCCAAAAATCAAATTTTAGTGAATTTAAAGTGTATTAATTTTAGGGGCATTTTCACAAAATTGTATGCTGAAGCATTCAACGTACTAGCTATTTTATACAATATAGTGAACTTATAATTAATTGATAATAGGAATAATAGAAGTTGCACCAACAAACCACACCAGGAAACTTTTCATTCTATCAAGCATGCTTAGTTAAATAGCTAAGTTGTCTCAACATCTTATCTAGATACACCAAGGTTCCTTCTTATTTATTGTTTCAGCTAAACAATACCAGGTTTTATAGCAATTTGTTCAAAAATTGTTTCTTAGAAGGTCACTTGAATGATTAATAAACCTTAGAGACATCCAGAACTTTAAGCGACCACCTCAAACAAACCCTATTAGCCGTATTTAATTTCCTGTTGTAAAAGTCAGCTTTGCCCAATTCGATCCACTGACCAGCCTTTGTTGTCTGAGTTTCCCAGATTGCATTTGTAATTGAGTTTTGTGTTGCAGCGCTGGATCCTAACTTCTCTGTAAGGATCTGAGGGCTAACTTTTGAAGGTGATTGAACCTGAGCCTAATGCAATTCTCATCATTACACTGTCAGTTCAAGCAGCCAGCTATAAACCAAACAAACACAGAGCTAACAAGTAAAAGCAAGGAAGTGGCTGCAATAGCAGGGAGCTGATGTGTGTATGCATGTGTACGTGAGGGGCGGAAAGGATAATCCTCTTAAAAAAAATAAAAACAAAAAATCGAAAAACAAGTAAACTGTTCAGTCATGAAGAAGAAAATTAGATGACAGAACCATTAGTCTTGTGTTATGTTAATCTTGTTTAGTAGGGCCAGATGTATGTATTATACATCTGCAGACAGCCATGCGTGATTTTGGATAAAATGAGGATGGGAACAATAGAATGGTTCGCTGAAGTTGAAATTTCTAAATCAATCCCATGTTTAATGAAGGCAGAGCTCAAAGAAGGGACAGTGATTTAAATAGCAAAGAACAATGGTGCTCATGTCAGTGTCTGCAATTACAACAGATCAGGCATCTATGGCTATAAACCCCCCAGAAAGGCTCCTGGTAGATATAAAAATGTATTGGGGTGTGTCTTGGAGTGAAAAATCTTCAACCTTTCAATCTGCAGACTGCTTATATTGAGTTTTTAATTATTTTATTCAAACGAACTAGGATGAACTGAATTTACAGAACTTTAATTACGGGCATTGCAAGCATCCTTTCTCATACACTCTTCCTCTACTGTATTCGTAAATTATAACCTTAGCACATCTGTATTAAATGGTTTGCAACTTAATGGTGGAGAGAAAGGAGGCAAGTACACTCCACAGTGTCACAGAGCCACAGACCGTTTCAAGTACTGTAGTTTACAACCTGGGGACGGATGGATGCCGCAGGACTAGAAGTTACAGAATTAGTTTATAGCTTGAGAAAGCAAGAAGTACCGCCGTATTTAGAAGATTAAACACTCTGATTGGAGTCATTCATTAAAAGGACAAGACAGCCAATCAAATGGGTATAATGTCACGTGTTCCTGAATCCCACACGTGCATTTTAACATAACTGTAAAGGGGCCGACAGAAAGGCAACAGAGGAAGTGAGGTCAAAGACTGAGACCCATGTGACCATTTCATTGACATCGGAGAACATAACTTTTGAAAACACAGACTGCTAAATGAAAACCCGCCCAGGAAGACATCCACTCCTTGATATTTCTGATTTTCAGGGATATTTTCTTTTATATCCAGACTTTGCTATATTATTTCTATTATATATTCTTCTATTTGGTGTTTGTATACATTAATAAATACCAGTGACGTGCGGTGAGGTTCATGGCTGGTGAGGCACTGAGTCCTTCAGAGTCGGATTTACAAATATATGAACCCAAAAGAATAGCTTATTGACTATTCAGCTGGCAGCATGCACATTGACTTATCTCATCAGCATTCTTTACACACACACACAAATAGGTAAGGCACATATTTGGCTAAGAAAGAACTGTACATTTATAGTGGTGAGAGCGGAGAGAGCGAATTTACTCTGCACCCTCTGTGTTCTGAATTTGCCACTGGAACTCCATAATTCATACTCATACAATACAAATGAAAGTATAGAGTGATATGCAAAAAAAAAAAAACAGATTTCAATTTTGATCATTATTGAACTATTTTGTATTTTTTAAAGCTTTTTAAAAGATAGTAAGAAAAACAAAAAATATTTTATTTATGGCTAAAATTTAGTTTTTAAATATTGGATTGTTTTCTTCTTAGTCTGATCCCATTTTGTTTTATTAACATTGAAAACCGTTTATGGTCCTACCTTTATTTGTAAATGAAGTCCATGTGCCTATCCTTGTCCACAAAAATCTCCGTCAAATTTTTGAAAAAGTCCCTCCTTATTTTCCTTTAGTTTTAAAAATCGTAATCTTCTATTTTGGTAGTGAGTCGGAACAAAAAATAAAAATAAACTGACCGCTGCAGTGGATTTGAATTTCTGATATTGCTAATTTATAGAGCATCTGCGTAGAAGAACAGCAACAACGAGCACCTATTTGGTTCACATGCGCTCCCTTTGGAGCGGCCCGGTACTGTCTGCCTCACTGTGTGCCTTTCACTGCGGTTTTATGTCCGATCAGCAAGATTAAATATGTCACACACATTCATTAAAGATATTAGCCAGGCTGTGAAAAGTCAGGGTGTATAAAAAAAGAGTATGCAAATGTTATATTGGCGACATACAGAGAGACAGCAACAGGCACGCGCCAATTGCATGCATCAACTCAGAGTGCAAGGGAGAGCGCAGTCCGTAGTGAGGTGAGGCTCGTCTCTGCCGCCCCTCGCGTTTCTCTGCTGTTTTCTTCACTGACAAGAATGTCTGCCTGTAATGCTAGAAATATCATGATAACATATGAGGTTTTAACCAGTGTGGCACAACCAAAACCTTCATGTTTGATCAAAATGCATGTGTAATATAAGGGTGGTTAGTGCTGCAGAAGGCTGGATTCGAATCCCAGGCCCAATCTCTACATTGTGATGGGGTGGCAGAGGTTTCACTTTCAAGTGATGCTCTTCTTGCAGAGAAAATACACTTTCTTATAAACTTAAATCAAGACAGAGCCAGATGAAATGCGCTGATATGGAAGACTTGGATTTCATGCTAATAAAAGTCTGTTTTAAATGCTTGTTTCTCTAATAGAAGAAGTCTTTCTCCACTGGGGTGCTTCCCTCTTTTCAGAACCTTGCAGAAGGCAGTGTGCTAGCCCCTTGCATAGCAGCAGCACTAAAGAAAAGAGCTTTGAGTTTTACTGAATTTGATGAAACAGAAGCAGAGTCAGCTAAAGATTTAAGCTTTAAGAGTAAAGATTACTTTTAGGCTTTTAAGTTTTGTTAAAAGACTCTAGAATTGTTCACACAAGCCTGGGGTAAACTGTGCTTTAAAAAGTCACTGGTTGACAATTTATTTGTGCAGATTGTGACAATATTTATGAAGCTTGCATATACAGGTCTTTGTGGGAACTCGTGTGTGGGTATGTGACTGTGCCCTGGTGCCCTGTCTAAACCTGACACTTCCCTTGTTCTTGATGTCTTCAGGGTAGGCTTTGCCCCCATTATCCTCAGTTCCAATGTCGCCTTAAGAATGGATGAATGACTTAATGTAACATTCTCAAAGCCATGTAATGCATTTCTGGGAAGTGTGGTCAGTGCCAGTGCTTGGTTATTTTGTACTGTAGGCCAAGCTTATTAGTGCACCAACCAATTGTTCGGTAGCTAACCAGTGCGGCTGGGCTATTCCTCCTTTTATAATCTGTGCCCTAGGCGAATGCCTAATTCACCTTAATGATGGTGTCAGCCATGAGAATGGGGGTAGAGGCCAACCTGGTAGCACCTGGCACAAAGTAGGAAAAAGCCCACGAGAGGGTGGTAGTCCATTGCAGATCCCACTTAAAGCAGCCACAGTTTTAAAATTTTCAATTACCTAACTGACCTGGAGTGTAACTTGACATGGACAATAACCGAATACAGAATTTGATAGAGAGACACTGAATCTTATAGGTGCCAATGCTACCCACTATGCCACTGTGCTGCTGGAAGGATGATGTAGGATGGAAAAATCTGTGTTTCCTGTAAAGCTGCTATCAATTATGAGGCTTTTGTGCAAGAATATCAGGTCTCTTTTACATACTTAAACAACAATGAAGATTTAAAGCATCAAAGAGGATCAAGTCAGACATTTTGACCTTATTTATTTCAGTTCTGGACTTAAGAGATTGCAGCACTGTACTGTATGCCTCAGTGATCTCTCGGCATTAAAGCTTGTTGGTTATTTCAGAGCTGACCAAATCCGTATAATTTGATGGACAAACTATTCTTAACTTGTTTTTTAAATTCTTAACTCTCTGTTACAGTACCACAGCAAAAAGCTGTTCAGGATCCTGTGGGTTCAATCATTTATCGCTCTATAAATTGAATTTATTTAGCATGCAAGGGATATTTTATAAATATATCTAACAATGGGGGTGACTTACTGGTTTCCCTAAGTTCACAAAAAAGGGTAAAATAATTTAACAAAATGTTCTACCAAATTGCTGTGTTTTCTAACTTTTTGTTATCTGTCTACACAAAAACAATCTCCATAAAACACAGTTGAGGAAGTTGTCTTCCATGCTGATGGTATCCTCAGCGCAGTACTACCTTTGGAAGCCTTAAATCTGTTATCTATGAAGGCATGGGCTTGTCAGTTTGGCAGCAGCTGGTGCCTTTAACTGTAACCCTAACCCAAACATTTGCTTTCATTGCCACAAGGCCAGCACAAAAAAGGGAGCAAAATATCTACATGGACAGCCCGTGAGTCAGTCATGAACACAAACCAATTCATCTGCAGGTCCCTTCGGACTACTCACTAACACACAATATCATAAATTCCTCTGAAGACAACAAGTTGGAACTGACAACAACAGGCTGGCTGGCTCCTGGGCTCAGGGTTGCCAGGTCCTGCAAATATTTCCAGCTCAATGCCTGATGGTGCGCTGTGGACCAGCCTAAATAATTGACAGCGGTGGGGTTTGTCCCCTTGGAGCTTCACAGCTGTCAACGTCCACTGCCCTTAGAGTATTTGCGTTGTTGAAGTCTGGGGGGACGTGCTCTCCTTCGAGTGTGCGTGTGGGACGGGGGTTTAAAGGGTGGTCAATCAAGAGACTTTATCAAACAGCACAAAAAAAAAAACACAAACCACTTAAACAATATTTTTCTCCACACAACAATTTAAAAAATTGCTAGAATGAAAAAGGTAATGGGTGGCGCAGTGGTAGAACTGCTGCCTTGCAGTAAGGAGACCTGGGTTTGCTTCCCGGGTCCTCCCTGTGTGGAGTTTGCATGTTTTTCCTGTGTCTGCGTGAGTTTCCTCCCACAGTCCAAAGACATGCAGGTTAGGTGCATTGGCAATCCTAAATTGCCCCGTGTGTGTATGCCCTGTGGTGGGATGGCACCCTGCCTGGGATTTGTTCCTGGGTTGGCTGGGATTGGCTCCAGCAGACCCCCATGACCCTGTGTTAGAATATAGTGGGTTGGATAATGGATGGATGGATGAAAAAGGTAATGGTGTTAAAACCACACATCTGGCAACCCTGCCTGGGGGTGCAAGTGCTTTACCTTCAAGGACAGCTGGCCTAGTCTTTTCTCTCTCTACAGATGCTGGACCAAATCAGCTCATGGCAAGATGATAGAGACCCAAATAGACAACACCTCATGCATAATCTCCTGGACAATCTGTTTGACGCCAACGCCTTGGTTTCCACTGCTCAGCAACACTGGACTCCCCCCACCTACAGTATGTCACTAAAAGAAAATGATTTAAATGGAGGAGGAACCCCATGCATAATCAGAAATCCCAATTCATGGAGCTTAACCTTTTCACCCCACGCTACAGATTTCATCCAGACAACCAGCTTGGCCTGACCCAACCCCATTAGATTGGACTACCAGTCAAGCATGGCAGAATGAGAAGAACTCAGCCTCAGTCCTGAATAAACATCTCGTCACCAACCCAACATGTGTCCACATGGCTTTACCGTTCCTTGTCACTTACAGTGCACACTACATGGAATTTACATGGGCCACACATACATGAAGATTCAGGGGTGACCCTCTTTATGATTGTGGTCCAAGGTTGATGATTCTTCTCATTGTTGATGACTGCCATTTGATTATCAACAACAGTGTCTAGCATACAAAAAGTGAATGTAAAAATGTTTTACAAGAGCTAAAAGAAATAATTTGAATTACAAAATAAATAGATAACAACATTAATAAAAATAAATATACATACATATTGTCAAGCTTGGGTCACAGAGCTGCACAGTAGACTGGAAAAAGGGATCAAGTTTCCAAGGTACAAAATCTTTATTGCTGAACTGGCAGATACAGACACACAACTTTATAAAGAAGGGGATTATCAACAGCAGAAAAGCACACAGGTTACAACTGTCAAACATGGAGGCCCAGCTCCCCTCTCCAGGTTAAAAGAACACAAAGTCCTCCTCATCATGCAGGTTCGTCGGCTCGGAATCAGTGACTGGGGCAGTCGCATTCTAAATGATAAAGGACAGGAGAGTGAGCTGTTAGATGACCGGAGCTCAAACTTTTAAACGTTCGAACCTTATGAAGTCCTGCAGCTGATCCCACAAAACGGACGGGCAAAAGTGAAATACTGTTTAAGAGGGAGTTTCTGAAGGGCGGCTGTGTTTCTTTGAAATAGGCTTACTGTTTAACATAGAGACAACTCGCAGTTAAGGGCGCAAGAGCATGCAGCTAGTGCCGGTGCTATGCGTATGGAAAAATGGAGCAGGAGAAGTATTGAACTGCACATGAGTGATGATTGTTATAGGCAGTAAACCGGTGGCGAAACTGGTCAAGCCCCACCAACCAGCTTTGTTCACACCTCTGTGAACTAAGTGCCATTCTAAACCAGGCTTGGCTAGCCGAGAGACAACATCAGCATTGACGTGTGCAGAGCCAGGATGATGACGACCAATAAAATTAAATGCCTATAAGCTAATGAACCACTTTGTGAGTCGGGAATTCATATAATTCTGTCTGTAGAGCCACTGAAGAGGAGTGTGATTGGTGAACAGGGTAAATTTACAACGCCACAAGTAATAACAGAGTGCTTCCATAGCCCATTTAATGGCCAAACACTCTTTCTCAATGTTTGAGTAATTACCCTCCCTGGGAAGCAGTTTTCTACTCGAATATGTGATGGGATGTTCCTCACCATTAAAAACCTGAGACAGGACAGGCCCCAAACCAAACGCACTAGCGTCTGTCTGCAGAATGAATTTCTTAGAATGTCTTCTTGTGTGGAGTTTACATGTTCACTCCGTGTTCACATGGAAGGACTCTGGTGTCCTCCCACTGTCTAAAGACATGCCATTTATGTGAGCTGGCATTGTTAAAATGGCCATTGTGCATGTGTGTGTGTGTGTGTGTGCTCTCCCTATGATGGACTTTTACCCTGTCCAGGTGTTGTTCTTGTGGCTGCTGATTTTTGGTTGCAGCTACTCCATGACCCTGTCGTGCTTAAGAAGATGGATGGCTGGAGTCGTTAGAATGATACCACCATTACCTTTTTCATTCTAGCAAATATATTAATAACAAGGCCTTGTGAAGCAACAACCATGTAGTCACAGGAGCAACTTCCCTGCCAATACTGCAAATAGTTATACCACTGGCCACTTCATAATATAAAATCAGTTCTACAGGACATAGGCAACCTGTTTCACAATCCTAATGATGGTCAGAACACATTTCACTAAGCACAGTGAACAGAAATCTATTAGCTTTATCAGACTGACAAACCTCCAATCAAATGGCTTGGCAGTAGAAGCATATTCTAATGGTATCTGTTTTCCCCGCACACTATGAAATACCTTCTTATTTGACAGAGTGTCCACTACTTGCTAGGAGACAATTGCATTTTCATCCTGCACTCTGTACGAATTCCGCATAATAAGGTGTCCGCTTACTACTGGTAACAGCTGAGGCTTTAAGTGGAGAAGCTCCAGGACTCAGGAGTCACTCGAAAGCTCATCCTGACACCTTAAGTAGATGAAAAAAAGAAGACACTGCTGTTACAAAACATTCAGAGCTCTTTACGTAGAGGGGGAGCCACTTCAACCACCACCAATGTGCACCATCCACCTGGTTAACGTGATGGCAGCCATTTTGTATCAGTATACTCAACACACATTAGCTATTAGATTGTGAAGGGGTAAGAGTTAGTTAGCCAATAAGGGACAGAGGATGATTAGGGGGCCAGAATGACCAGGTCATAATGGACAATTTAGCCAGGAACACTCTACAGTTACGAAGGATGCCTAGGGATGACCACAGAGAGTCAGGGCCTCGGTTTTACATTTTAATCAGAAGGACAGTGCCAATTTTTACAGCATGGTGTCCCAGTCACTGCACTGGAACTTTGGGATTTACACACGGACCACAGGTTAAGCGCTACCTGCTGGCCTCACCCACACCTTTTTCAGTTGTACAGTGCAATCAGTTCACCTTTGGTTATTAAGAAGGGCCTGATCTCTAAGTGCCCCCCTACTCCTACACAGTGTAGTCTGCAGCTCCATGTGATAGTGCTGTCCACATTCAGGCCGGATACTGAAGATTAAATGTTTACTCATACTGGCCATTAATCTGAGCGACACTGGCTCATTTTTCTCATTTTCTGTGCTCTGGCTATGTTTCTTGGGTAGCACATCCATTTGCTGGAAAATGATAAGGTATGCTACACTTATACTTTTAAATTTAAAAATCTATTTTAAAATCTGAGTCGCTATGCTAGAGTTTACCAGTTTGCGTTTGGAAAGTGACAATGTCTGCTTGGCTGGACATCCATTTTTGTTATCTGCTTTTCCTTATCACCTGAACATATGATTGTATTGCATTACAGAAAGTTCAGAGAAGAGCAATGTCAAGTTCAGAGTTTCTGGTGAGGAGCAAACACAAACACCCTTCAGCTGCAGCTGGCATCAGGCGTCATCTAAAACAGGCCTGGGCAGACGCGGGTGATCCATTGCCCCTGCACTGCAAAAAATGAAATCTAAGCAAATGACATTAAATTTTGTTTTCCTTTATTATAAGAATTACTGACTTATCAAAAAAATATATCTATGATTATTCAGCTTACTTTAAGAAGCCTTTTCAAGCAAATTTTGCTTACTTCACTGGTAGATGTTTTTGCTAAATAGAAGCAAAACAACTCCAATTTAAAGTTTCTTTTGTCTAGTATTTGCATATGCATTTTTTGCAGTTCTTCAGTTTATGCAAACCAACACCTGGGTTCTGTTGGCATGCAGAGAGGTTTGCTATTTGGCATAAGAAATTAAGCAGTCGGGGTCAGCCACATTTGAATTGACTGTCGTTTTTGCTTTCCTCACCTCCATCTTCAACTGGGCATTTAACAGTTATAATGATAATGGCCTTATATTATAATAAGTGCTTTCAAATCAAAATCAAAAATCAACGTGAACTTTATTGTCATCTCAGCCATATACAAGTATACAGACAGGCAAAATTGTGAAGCTCAGGGTCCACAGTGTAACAACATGACGTGCAAATAATAAATTAAAAATAGAATAAAAATTTAAATTTAAAATTAAAACACAAACAAGACAAGACATTGTGCAAAGACAAGACAAAGCAGTAGCAGTAATATTGACGTGTAGTTAACAATAACAACATTGATGCAAGGTATTGTATTTGCAATCTAGATACATAAATATAGTCAACTAGCCAACCCGCGGTGTACCATACGCCACATAATCAGGCTGATTTTTTAATGATTTTTAAGCACAGGGAGAAAATTAACATTTGAAAAATCAGTAATGTAATAAATCAGCAAGAAAAGCAACATTGTAACAATGCACGGAACGAACCAACACACAATCGTCCGTGACTGAAAACTGGCGGACCGCCATGGCTCATGTGCCCACCTCCAACTCGTCACTTGAGTTGTTGTCATCTTTGCACAGTCCAGATGCACCTGTGACTCACATAGACTTTCCGTGTTCCTGCAGGAGCATCTAAGAAGACGCATGTTTGTCACGGATGCGAATTGCTGTATGTAGCGTGTAAAACAGTTTGCTATGGTGCACGCGGTTGTGCGTCGTAACCGAAAACTCTACTTACTTTATTGTGTTTTAACCTCAGTTGTAAAGGATTGTTTTAAGGATCCCATGGGATACCCCTCGCAAACCGTTTTACACACCGCATATGGCGATTCACCTCTGGCGTGGCTCCTTCCTGCGTGCGCCATAGGTGTCTTACTTGTCGGCGGCTTAGTGAATCTACGTCCCTTCCGCCGTGCTTTCCATGGGTGTCTTGCCTTAGTGAATTATATATATAGATAGATACGTAATATAATAAACAAATAATAAATAATAGAAATGGATAATACAGAAATTATCAGTGTATGATAATAGTTGTTTAAGACATGTGTAAACAATGACAGGTCAGAATGTTTCACAGCAGAAGGATATCAAGAATGGCAAAATATTTAAAGGTCAGTATGAAATTTTCAGTTCTTTTTCTACATGCACACTCGTCTTTGCAGGACAGTGGCTGACATGTATAAAAGTTCTGTTTTTAGTGGTGGTTGAGGCCATGTGGGAGATCCCAGGGGGCAGCATGGTGTCAAGGAGTCTGACAGCTTGGGGGTAAAAACTCTCCTGCAGCCTGGCAGATCTGGCTTTGATGCTGCAGTATCTTCTCTTGGATGGCAGCAGTGTGAAAAGTTCATGTGAGGGGTGTAAGGGGTCCTGCACAATGCTGCAGGCTTTGCTGACCATATTCAATTTGCTCTGTTTTACCTTGTGTTTATCCTAATTTGCTTTATATACTGTATGTAAATGATGTAATTTGCATTATAACTAGGAGGGAGTGGTGGCTCTGAGACTAGAGATCTGCGCTGGTATCCCAAAGGTTGCCGGTTCAAATCCCCCTCATTGCCAAAAGAGATCCTACTTTGCTGGGCCCTTGAGCAAGGCCCTTAACCTGCAATTGCTCCAGGGGTGCTGTACAATGGCTGACCCTGCACTCTGACCCCAAGAGGTATGTGAAAACTAACAAATTCCTAATACAAAAAAAAAAAAAAATCTGAGCCTGTACTCAGTGAACAGCACCATACGAAAATAAACTTAGGCAGTGTGGTGTAGTGGTTAAGGCTTTGGACCTCAAACCTTGACGTCACCCTGTGTGACCTAAAAGAAAAATAACCATTTGTATCATAAATGTTGTTATTCAACTTAAAGTGTCAGCCAAATAAGTAAAGTAAAAAATGACTCTCCAGTCAGGAGAGGGTGTTGAAACGTGAAAGTAAGTAAGTAAGTACAGTATGTATCATACAAGTTGGTTCCAGTCCACAATAAAGCATGTACTACTAGTGTAAAACTTTAAAGATTATTAGTCTACATTTTCTGTCTTTTAATAGCAAAAAGTATTTTTTCACCCCCTAATCGCCATGTTGATTCTCAAGATCAGAGTCCTTCCACCTGCTCAGCAGTAACGTTTCACTATCTTGTAAAATCTCTCATATGAAACAGTACTTTTTGCTACTAAAAGATAGAAAAACATGACTGTTCTCCTTTAATCTAAGTGCAGAAGTGTCATCTAATTGAGATGGACTTAACAGAGATTAACTTCAGTCCGTCATATCTAAATTGTGTTTCATGACATATTCACTCAATTTTCCTGTTCTGTGGCGTCTCAATGAGTGGAGGTTTTATGTTGAATAAGAAAGGACCAGGAGATGAATGTGAGACAAGATCTGTGCCAGTTTTATTAACAAGCTAAACCCTGCAATCAAAGTCAGGGAGAACAAAACAAACAAAAAAACAAAAACAGAAATCAAAAATTCTGAGTCAAAAAACAAGAGCAAAGATTAATTAACTGGTCAATAATCAAAAAGAAATCCTTTGTAACAGTAATATCTGTCAAACTTGGATGAGACATGGGCGCTCAAGCCAGCTTTTCAACCTTTGACTGAGCAAGGTCAAGGTGAGAACTTCTGCTGATACTGCAGGGCACATCACAGCAGCAGTATGTACAAAGTAGTGAAGTCCAAGATAAAGACAAAATGGCATTGTGGGAAATATAAAACCTTGTTAAGGTTCATAAAACACAAAAACAAACCTCAGTTATGGTGTCCCCACATGTCAAAACCCTATAATTGATATGCAACTAGCAAGAGACTTTGCTAAAATTTGCATAATAAATTAAAAAAATTCAGAGATCATAACACATTTGTTATTTGTCATGTCCACTAATAAAATGCATTGGATTTTTCACTCCAACGGATGGTGTATATGATTGATACTACAGGGTGGTTTAGATCTAATTATGCAATTATGAAAAGGTGAACACATGGCACATGCTGTTCGACTGACAACCGTCTCTCCGCCATTTTGGAATGCAAGGCAGGTGCTGCCATCTATTGACAACAAAAATAATTTTTTGAGAATTCTCTATGTAATAAACTTAATAAGTTATAGCGTAATAAAAATTGCATAATTAGATCTGGACCACCCTATATAACTTAATGATGGAAAATTTAAATAGAAAAATAAAATGAATGGAAGTTAAAAGGCTGATTGAGGAAGTCCTAATCCCATCTGCTGATGGTCTAATCACAGGGGTCTCAAACTCATGTCCAGACAGGCCAGCATGTTCTCTTTATTTTTCTTCATGGAATTTGAAGGAAGGATGGGCAGCATTCAGTTTTCAACATTATTTACTAACCTGAAAGTATGTGCTCAGCTTCCCACATGTGGGAGAGGAAAACTCACTTGAATTAGGACGCTGACTCAGGCTGCTCCATTTGCAACAGGGTGTCAATAAAACACAGAGATGTTCTGAGATGGCTTATTTCAAACCGTCACAAAGGGAATGAATTCTAGGAACGTAATCTTTATTGAAGACTCGTGTTGAATTCAGATATAACAAACATAAAGTAACTCGGCCTTACTCCACGCCAGCCACTAAGCCTCTAGCATACTTCCTGAACTCCCATACCTCCCACCACTGAATGGAAATTAGATTGGCTCTGTCTTTCTTACGCTATGGACCACCAGAACATAATGGTAAATTATCTCGGATTCATTATTCATTTTTAAACATTGTTCCTTATTCTCTTTGATCTTTACTGCACTCTATCCCCCTTATTTGATTAATATTGTAATAATTACGCTTAACTGTGCAGAAAACCAAGGCAACAACTGTTAAGAGGAGCACAAAATAAGAACTAAATGAAAAAGGTATGTGTAAAATTCAAATGAAGTAAGAAAGGCTTGTGCAAATTTCTATTTGGTCATTTCTATATAACAGATAGACTGAGAACAAAGATGTTTTGTTTACTATACTGTATGGCGAAAAAAGAAAGAAAGAAAGAAAGAAAGAAAGAAAGAAAGAAAGAAAGAAAGAAAGAAAGAAAGAAAGAAAGAATCTTAACTCCTCTCATTCCATCCAAGGCTTTTTGGTTCTCTAACATGTAACAAAGCAGCAGAAAAGAAAGCTGTGAAAGATGAATATGCCACTGATTGTAAGCGGGCATTTTTTTTGCTAATCTCTAGTTACTGAGCCAGAAATTTAGGATAAAAGAGCAACAAAGACATTAATGGGGAATTCCAAAACAGTCATGCAGAAGTGTTACTTAAGACGGGTGTATGGATGCCATTTAGTAGGTAGGAGGTTGCAGCATTTTTGTTTAAGAATAAATTCAAAGAACGTTCTATTTGATACTTTGACGAGTGAATACCCTTGCAGAAAATGAATTACCCATAGGAAACTTTTGCAGCTCAAACGTGGATCTTTGATGACTCATGAGAGTTATTTCTGTTTCATTTAAGAGTCAGCTTTGTCATAGATGTTTCTCCTAAAATTCCTAAGGAGTAATAGCTTTAGACGAAATGGAGACATGAGATACAACTGAGGCTAAAGGAGTCAAAATTGAGAATTTGGTTTGAAGAGCAGGTTATATTTTATGAGATCTCTTTCTAGTCTGTTTCAATCTCTTTTAAGGACTTTATATTTTGTACTTATTATTGGATAGATGCCTTTATCCAAGGTGACTTATGACATTTGAGAAATGACTTTTTACATTTCTTTTGTTTTTGCAGTAGAAGCACAGGGAAGTGAAGTGGTTTGCTCAGGGTGACACAGTGTCAGTAGGATTTGAGCCCTCGACCTCAGGATTTAAAAAGCCAGTCTTAACCACTACGCCACACTACCTGCCTTTTCATCCATGATGTATATGATCTAATTGGAGCACGGCAATATAAATTAGATCAACAAATAGTATTCCTCAGAAGCAAGGACTACAGCTTCGTAATCATAGTAAAGTGGTTTATTACCACAAACAACAACAACAACAACATTTATTTATATAGCACATTTTCATACAAAAGAATGTAGCTCAAAGTGCTTTACATAATAAAGAATAACTGTCCACACATTTCACCGTATGCTGTACTACTTTGAACGCAATGCAAATACACTCAGATTGCAAAAGAAAAAAAAATGTCACAACACTAATGGGAACATCTGAGCCCATTGTGTGACTTGGCAGAGATATCCGCTGAAACTGAAGAGGAGACCCTTATGGGAATATCGGGGTGTTTTTTTTCAGGAGACAAATTTGAGAAGCATGAGACAAAAGAAAATGTCTCCATTTTATTCCTTTCTGATCTCATTGTGGTGTAGGAGAAGCCAAAAAACTACTAAGGAGATCTTTTTTTTATGGGATTTGTGCCGCTTATCAGGCCCTAGACTGACAAATCATTTCAATAACTTGCATTCCACTAGTCGATGTTGCAGGAGGCACTTTTACTAATTGTAGTTTATTCATGTTGCGTAATTTCACTTTTTTGTATATCAGTATCAAATTTAAATAGTATTGCAAAGGAGGAAACCTTTTAGTGCATTATTCAACTTGTTTTGGTTAGAAAACCATTAAGATGCCCCAATTTGGTTTAGACCAATTCCTGTTTTGTAATTTCACACAATGGCATATTAGTTAATTATATAAACCTACAGAGATTATAAAAGATGAAGCTCAGTACAAAAGGGGGAATCACGGGTAAGCAGAGCAGGGAGGGAAGGAGCAGGACAGAAGTTTGAGACTAGAACTAGATGTCTACTCATGAGATAAAGCTACTGCTGGCCAGAGCTCAAGTGTCAATTTAAAATTATCCAGAGCTGACCAGTGTTTCTTTCAAACACCGACATTACTGTACATTAATAAGAGCCTAAGCGATTCTTGACAACCTGCTAAGATGAGAAAGTGAGACTACCAGTACTGAAGAAACTCCTCACCTTAGCAGGTTGGCAAGGATTGCTTAGGCTCTTATTTAATAGGCAGTAGTATCTGTGTTTGAAAGAAACACTGGTCAGCTCTGGATAATTTAAAAGTGGAAATCGACAAGGTCAGCCAAAACGTACTCCATGTAAGATTAACCGCTAAATGCAAATGGCTTCCCCAGTATGTGTTTTCAGAGCACACCTTATTGGTGACTTTGCATAGATGTCAATTTGATTGCCTGTTTTTGTGTAGTTTGTCCTTTCTGTAATGTATGGGGTATGGATGGTAAGACAGCTTCCCATGGTAGTTATACTAATCAGTGCCAGTGTGTCAACTGCTAGGATTTGAACAGGAAGAGTATAGGATGGAATGTATGATAAATAAAGCAGAATATTCTTGATTTATGTGCTTAAAAGTCTGGTACTCCTCCTGTGATCCCTTCTTATATTTATTAAATTTGTGGATTCACAGCAAGAATTTTTTATTGAGACTTAATCCATCCTTGAAATTTAATTTGCATCTTTGTGGTAATCTCTTCAGGCATACCTTATTTTGCATTCTGTCTTTAAGAGGAAGCAACGCACTTGAAGAGCCAGAGAATTGGCAGAGCTCATCTCATCACTTGATGAAAAATAAGCACAACGGCACACCGCCGATCTTTACAACAGTCACTGCTCCGAACTGAGGCTGACCGTTGGTCCATTAAAAACATGGTCTTAAATCCTATCATCCACCCTCTCAATGTGGAGAAGAGGCATGCAGCTTCTTTTCTTTTCAATCAAATAAGAGAGAACTCTCAAGATTGTTTCTAATAGTTGCACAGAGGGATGTATGAAAACATTTGCTTCCAAATTTCCACTAACTGCATTTTTCAGGTCAGTCAGTAGTCTGAAAATACTTTTATGTATTTTTTCTTGCCTTCTTGACATTCACTTTTACTTTGACATTTGAATTTTTCACCTTTATGACATCAGCCTCTTGAAGGATCTCACATTTTGCTAAGAACACACTACCCTGTTAAGAATGTGCTAACATGCCAGTGTAGACAACGTTTTAGGCATTTTAAATAACATTACAGGAAAGCCTCGTTTTGAAAATAAATCTAAAGGAATAACAACAAAAAAATTACAAACTTCATGTTTCCTGAATTATTGACTACTTTTGAATTACTGCCTGGATTTTTTCATTGACTTGCACTTATTTCCAGTTATATCTTTTATGTTATTTCTGCATATTATTATTTTTTTGTACTCTGTCTCTTTAAATTTGCATCTATTCCATGTATTCTGTGGGCGGGGGTCCAAGAGGTGGGGCCACCGTGATGTCACAGCTGCTAAGACCTGCCTTTGACTGTATATTGAGTCAGAGATTTTAGTAGATCATTGAGTATGTGTTGGAGTTTACTGTGAGTATTGTTAACTTGGGACTTTTCTGATTTATTGGATTCTTTCTTTTCGATTTTTTCATTAGTCAAATCCTTTTTTTCTCTCTTTTGAGCATTTTGTTGTATTTTCTACTTTTTAAATAAATTTTCATTTTAAAAAGATTCACTCGTGCCCTTATGTTAAGTTATGCTTTTGGAACCAATTGCCCTCTTTGGGTCGGAATGGGCTGAAGCCTGCAAGTTGTAATTAGTGACTGACTGACTGGGGGCGAAGCAGTATCTGAGCAGGTTAGTTACTGAATTGCTCTGTGGCTCATTTTGGAGGCCTCACATGCCCCTTTGCCATGCATGGAACTCCTACATACGACAACCCTTGTTATGTCTTGTTTTGGATTTCTGATTTGAGATTTTAAAACCTCTGCCAGTAGGTTTTCATTAGATGCTACTGCCTTGTAAAGATGGTTCTTCTCATCACAGCATTATTATTATTATTATTATTACAAGAAGCAGTAACAAATGGATCATTCTGTAAAACATTAATTTTTTTCTCAAAAAGAAATGCACAGAGGCCAATTTCCCCTTTAAAAAATTATACCAAATTCTTACCTAAAACATTTGCTAGTCATATCTATCTAATATAAAAAAAAACTTGCGAGACTTTTTCCTGAGGACAAGATGTGATCTTTTGAAGAGAGACAGAGAGACAGAGACACTTTCACTTCCTGTGAGACAGACAAGTCACATCATACTTACAACCTTCAGACACAAGTCCTGTGATACATATGCAGAGCAGGTTAGAGATAATAGAAGTAGGAAAATTCAAAAGTCTCAAAAGATGAGAGTATCGATCCCATTAGTGCAAACAATCTGAAAATATTGCTCGGGGAAATAACAGAACAGTGAAAAGAGATTAAATATTCCGGTGCTGTACAGGGTTTTAAATTTTTGAAGCACCACATGAATTGCAGATCATGTGGCCCACAGCAGCAGCAAGCCAACAGTTTCTTGAGCAAACAGGAGGTAAAAAAAAACACCTATTACTTATTTCCCAATGTAT
This sequence comes from Polypterus senegalus, assembly GCF_016835505.1. Lineage (NCBI taxonomy): Eukaryota > Metazoa > Chordata > Cladistia > Polypteriformes > Polypteridae > Polypterus > Polypterus senegalus. The sequence continues at coordinate 34,261,891 of NC_053170.1, read as the reverse complement.
CACCATTTAAGAGGGGTTTAAGAGGAGCGGCCGCTGGCGTGGAGGAAAGGGGTTGGCGAGCAAAGCGAGCAGGGGGCAAAGCCCTCTAGTAATTTCATATAATCCATCACAAAATTTCAAATTACCTGTTTCATATCATATATATTTTACTAGTCTTCAAAAGTTTAAGTGACAGAAAAGTCTAAGAGTTAAATGTTCCTGCCACGGATGACAAAACATAAAGGAACTTTTTTTATATAGCCTCACAATGTTTTGACCAATGTAGAAAATGTCTGATGTAAAGGACAAAGATTTGGAAGCATTAAAGATAAGAAGATTATTTGTGTAATGAAGGGGCAAACCTAAACAGTTCTCAAAGTAACAGGCAAGGTCTCATCCAAATTCTATAAACACAGCCAAAGCCCTGACTGAAATCCTTTCATTTACCAAGTAAGAGTTCACAAAGGATGAGCTTTGCATTTCTTTCATATGTATCCAAAATGTGGTTATTCTTACCGTGTAATGTACCCTTAAGGCTTGTAGAATCAATCATCCATTATTTGTAATGCAGAATAAAGTAACAGATTCAGACAAGAGAGTCTTAGTAACATACTGATGACATACTGTATGTTCTTATCCTGATCCTGGTCTGATATCAACTTAACTTGCCTTGTCTACTCTAACCAGCACAGGTTTACATTTTGAGGGCCATTACAGACTGTTTCTGTATAATTTAACAACACACTTTGTGATAACAAAATGCAAACAAAGGTAAAGGGTTGGGTTGATCCTCCTATATTGTGTAATGATTGGAAAAACAGGCTTTCGCAAGAAACATATCTTTACAGATGGGAGTTTTCAACCAGACTGGGGAAAGATGTTGCTGGTGCCAGTAATGAGGGCAATGGGGCAAAAGGGGCAGGATCAGGCATCCAGAAACTGAAAGTGGTGGCATGAATTGTCTTCCCGCAATTTGCCAGATCTGCAGGGGGAAGGAGAAGCATTAGGAGACAGTGCCAACCTGAATCTTGGGGTGGAATTGCCAGTCGACAGACCCTGATGTTGTTTCCCAAGCAGGCATGTGGGACAACTTAATGATGGCACACTGCACTCTGCAGTGTTTCATTATTTTCAAAGTTTCATTTGTTTGCTCTGTACAGACCTTTGATATGGTTGGATGGGTGGGACACTGTGCGAAAATATTGACCAAAAGACCAGCCAAGGCTACTTCAAGGCTGCTACAAGGACAGTTTAGTTAATACTAAGCACCAGGCCAGTCATTTTGGGGTGTTGGTGCTGTTGTTGTATATGGGATGTTTATAACAATCCATGCTTTTTAGTCATCTCACTTTCTGCTGAAATCAGATATGTAAGTTGCATAACATAACCTGAGAAACTAAATTACAAACAAAGATCTGAGAATTCATCTCTTAGATTTAAATTCTTTATCAGGAAGAGAACTCTAAGTGATGTAAATGGCTGGCCAAGGAGATTTTTGGCACTAGAACAACAACAACAACATTTATTTATATAGCACATTTTCATACAAATAATGTAGCTCAAAGTGCTTTACATGATGAAGAAAAGAGAAATAAAAGACAAAGTAAGAATTAGAATAAGACAACACTAATTAACATAGAATAAGAGTAAGGTCCAATGGCCATGGAGGACAGAAAAAACAAAAAAAAAACCTCCAGATGGCTGAAGAGAAAAAATAAAATCTGTAGGGGTTCCAGGCCACGGGACCACCCAGTCCCCTCTGGGCATTCTACCTAACATAAATGAAGCAGTTCTCTTTGTATTTAGGGTTCTCTTTGAAGGACTTGATGATGATGGTCATGTAAACTTCTGGCTTTTAATCCATCAATGTAGGACATCACAGTGCCTTAACTAGGTGGTGATGGTGCAGATCGCCACCATAGAAAACCGAGAAAAGAAACAGAAGAGAGAGTAGGGGTCAGTATGGGTTTTAGAGCCACCATGAATAGTTATTATAATGAATTGAAAATACAGAGCATCAGGATTAAATTAAAATAAAGTTATGAGAAAGCCATGTTAAAGTAATGAGCTTTTAGCAGTGTTTTAAACTGCTCTACTGTATTAGCCTGGCGAATTCCCATTGGCAGGCTATTTCAGATTTTAGGTGCATAGCCGCAGAAGGCCGCCTCACCACTTCTTTTAAGTTTTGTTCTTGGAATTCTAAGGAGACACTCATTTGAGGATCTGAGGTTACGATTTGGAATATAAGGTGTCAGACATTCCGATATATAAGATGTGGCGAGATTATTTAAGGCTTTATAAACCATAAGCAGTATTTTAATGTAAATTCTGAATGACACAGGTAACCAGCGTAGTGACATCAAAACTGGAGAGATGTGCTCAGATTTTTTTTTTCTTAGTTAGGATTCTAGCAGCTGCATTCTGCACTAGTTGCAAACGATTTATGTCTTTTTTGGGTAGTCCTGAGAGGAGTGCGTTACAGTAATCTAGTCGACTGAAAACAAAAGCATGAACTAATTTCTCAGCATCTTTCAGTGATATGAGGTCTCACTTTTGCTATGTTTCTTAAGTGAAAAAATGCTGTCCTAGTGATCTGATTAATATGAGATTTGAAATTCAGGTTACAGTCAACAGTTACCCCGAAGTTCTTTACCTCCGTCTTGACTTTTAATCCTAATGCATCAAGTTTATTTCTGATAACCTCATTGTATCCATTATTGCCAATCACTAAAATTTCTGTTTTCTCTTTATTTAGCTTGAGAAAATTACTATTCATCCAATTAGAAACACAAGTAAGACATTTTTTCAGTGAAACAACAGAGTTGGGGTCATCAGGGGCTATTGATGAATACAGCTGCGTGTCATCAGTATAGCTATGGTAACTCACGTTATGCCCTGAGATAATCTGATCTAACGGAAGCATGTAGATCGAAAAGAGCAGCAGACCCAGGATAGAGCCTTGTGGAACACCATATAGAATATCATGTGTCTTTGAGTTGTAATTACCACAACTAACAAAGAATTTTCTACCTGGCAGGTAGGATTTAAACCAATTTAAGACACTGCCAGAGCAGCCTACCCATTGGCTAAGGTGATTTCTAAGAATGTTGTGATCAATGGTGTCAAATGCAGCTCTCAGATCTAAGAGGATGAAAACAGATAAATGGCCTCTGTCGGCATTTACCCACAAGTCATTTACTACTTTAACGAGTGCAGTTTCTGTGCTGTGATTTGTTCTAAAACCCAACTGAAACTTATCAAGAATGGCATGTTTATTGAGGTGGTCATTTAGCTGCATAATGACTGCCTTCTCTAGAATTTTATTTAAGAAAGGCAGGTTAGAATTGGGTCTAAAATTTTCAAAAGCAGAGGAGTCAAGATTATTCTTCTGGAGTAGGGGTTTAACTACAGCAGTCTTAAGACAGTCTGGGAAGACCCCCGTATCTAATGATGAATTTACTATGTCAAGAACATTATCAATTAGCACACCTGATACTTCTTTGAAAAAACTTGTTGGTATTGGGTCAAGGACGTAGGTGGAGGGTCTCAGTTGAGAAATTATTCTATGTAAATCAGGTAAATCTATCCTGGTGAAAGAATTTAATTTGTTTATACCGGAGTACTAGGGCTTAGGAGGATCGGCAGTGTTGGGGAGATATACTATATTGCTTCTAATATGATTAAGTTTTTGATTGAAAAATACACCAATAGCCTCATAGGTTTCACTGGAAGTATTTTGGAAGCATTCCTAGTGTCACCTGGGTTTAGCAGACAATCAATCGTAGAGAATAAGATTCTGGGATTACTAGCATTGTTATTTATAATCTTAGAGAAATAGCAGGGCCTCTCAAGACGGACTGTGTTATTGTATTCTGTTATTTTAACCTTCAATATCTCAAAATGGATAGTTAATTTAGTCTTCCTCCATTTACGCTTAGTTCTACTACATGTTCTCTTTAAATCAGACACTCTTTGGGTCTTCCATGGTATAACAATGCTAGAAGATTTTTAACTGTCTTTTCAGGTGCAACTATGTCAACAGCAGCTCTCATTTTAGTATTAAATCTTTCCACCTTATTATTTACATTATCCTCGCTATTGTAGTTAGCACTATAAACGGACTGATTGCTTAGAATGTTTGTAAGTTTTAAAGCTGCCGATGAATCAAAGAAGTGTTTTTTAACAATATGCTTCTCATGAATGTTTTCTATCAATATTTTTATATTAAATAGTAAAAGAAAATGGTCTGACAGACCAATATCAATGACCTGCTTTATATCAACTTTTAGTCCTTTAGTAATCACTAAGTCTAACGTATGACCTGCTTTATGTATAGACTGATTAACGAGCTGTCTCAAATCAAAAGAGTCCAGGAGGTTCATGAATTCTTTTACTTTTTGGTCACACTGATTATTGATATGAAAGTTAAAGTCGCTATGCTTCTTGATTCCCACTTTCCTATTTTAAAGACCTGCAGTGGGTCACAAAGTTGTCTTCTCTGTTCAAGGCTAAAGAGAATACTGAGATGGAGACAAAAAGCCATGAGATAAAAATGATCCTTTTATTGTCAGCAGTTAATGTGTTTAATCAGAAAGAGCAGCTCGAGACGAACTAATGGATTAACAAGATACCTTTTTATCCTTCTTACTATTTGATATTTTTTCATTTGTTTGAAATGTGCATTGTAGGATGATACAAGTAATCTAGAGCCTTGATTCATTTTAATGAAATGTGCTATGCTTCCTAATAGTGCATAATGTTGTAAAGTGTGTTATGAACCTTTTCAGGTAAGGAGGCCAAAAATGTTAAGGTGAAGTACACGATAATAATAACACTATAAACCTTGACCTCAACATCAGAAATTCCTATTAGTGTGTATTTCTGAACATTTATATGTTGTGATCCAGAGTTAATTAATTCTCAGTCCTCCATTTTATTTTATCAGTTCTGTCTTCTTAATTTTAATGAAAACACACACACACTGGTCAAAATGGACAGACTGAACTGGTAATCCTTTGGCTATGCTGTGACTGAGTACCAGTTAAGGAAAAAGAAACAATCACAGAATCAGAATTGTTTCAAAAAATGAAAGTTAACTGGCTCTTACTGCTTGAAATAGCTGATTTTTGATTTGTTATTCACATATGACTGGATAGCCTCATTTTCAACAGCCATCCTTTCAGTGTCCTAATGGTAAACTCATCCTTAATCAACCACGCTTAAATTCTAATTGGTGATGAGATTAACTTTTGTAATTGCGTCAGCGCCTCTGAAATCTGTTATTCTGTTCAATTAAGCCAGTAAATGATCTTACCTTTCTGAGTTTTATTTTTAGTTTCAATTTGTTAAGGCAAAGTTCCATTTTATTCTCATCTTGTTTTTCTTCGTTTATGCAAGCGTCTGGATACGTTGTGTGACTGTGATCACCACAACAATGATCTCATTGATGACATCGAGGAAGCAACAACGTAAATATATTATCCCTCAGTGGATAAACAATGCATTCACAGCTGTACCACAGCTAACATTATTACCAAGTAGGCCCTAGTGTTTTTGGTTGGACTTGCCTTTCAGCTCTTTCCTTTCTCTTTTCACTCTCTTGTTTTGGGTTGCCTTTCATTTACAGTTTCCTGGCTCTGACTCTCTTCTTGCCCTGACTATGATTATGTCTGCATTCATCAGCTTCTTACTTTTGTGACTGCTTTTTTTTTTTCGGTCATTGAATTCATCTCTGCTGCATTGTGCCTAAACAGTACTGCGTCAATTAGCTCAAGTGGCTCTGTTAGATGTACTGTAACAAGGGCAAATGATAGATAGACAGATAGATACTTTATTAATCCCAAGGGGAACTTCACATACTGTACTCCAGCAGCAGCAAACTGATAAAAAACAATATTAAATTAAAGAGTGATAAAAATGCAGGTATAACAGACAGACAGACAGTAACTTTGTACGATGTTAATGTTTACCCCCCTGGGTGGAATATTAAAAGTCGCATAGTGTGGAGGAGGAACGATCTCCTCAGTCTGTCAGTGGAGCAGGACAGTGACAGCAGTCTGTCGCTGAAGCTGCTCCTCTGTCTGGTGATGATCCTGTTCATTGGATGCAGTGGATTCTCTGTTTGACATAAGCCTGCTCAGCACCCGTCGCTCTGCCACAGATGTCAAACTGTTCAGCTCCGTATCTACAATAGAGCCTGCCTTCCTCACCAGTTTGTCCAGGTGTGAGGTGTCCTTCTTCTTTATGCTGCCTCCCCAGCACACCACCGCGTAGAAGAGGGCACTCACCACAACTGTCTGAACATTTACAGCATTTTATTGCAGATGTTGAAGGTCACCAGCCTTCTAAGGAAGTATAGTCAGCTCTGTTTCCTTTTGCATTAGGATTAAAGGGATTATTATCCCTCGAGATGAATGCTGACCTTCACCTACTGTATCTAGACTGGTCTTCATAGCTGTAGTTTTTCGAATGGCCAATGCAGTTGCTGAGCTATTTAGTTAGTCTACAAGTCTTTTCCCTCCGATTACTGTTCCTCTTTTCCTTTTCAAAAATGGAGTCTTTCAGTAAAAAGACTCAACTATAACCTCATTTGTCTGGAAATCATGATATTCATGCATTCAAAAGGCAACTTTACAAAGACCTAAAGTAGAAGGTGGCATGGCACTACCTAACTTTTAATTTTATTACTGGGCTGAAAATATACAAGCTATAAACACCGGGAAAATGACACAAACCTTGACTGCAATAGAAATAAAATCTTGCTGTACTTCTTTATATTACTGTATTCTGATTTGAAAGTAGTGGATAATTGTGTTACTGGAAAGCTGAATTTGAAGTGTAATTGTTTTTAAGATGCAAAACCATTATCTATAAACAGTTCTATAAGTATTTTAATCTTGGACATTTTCCAAAGATTAGATACTGTGTAGGTTTGAGAAGGCTAAAAATGTGATTATTATGTAGTGGAGCAACAAAAGAAAGCTTCTCTGCCTTGAAGTGCATCCCGCATTGGTTCCATATTCTGATTGATTGATGGACAATTGGATTATTACTATATTGATGGTTTGCATTTGCTGAGGCCCAAAGTTTACAATTGAAACCCTAACAGGATTAGACCAACTACCGAGGGCAACCTTAACATAATTGGAGGTGTGTGGGACGACATGGACAAGGAAACGAACAAACAGCAGCTAGGATAAAAAAAATGACTTGTTGTAAACCATGTGGGTAGCTTGGAAGAATTTAACAGAGGATTACTTTAAAACATTAAACATCAACATGCCAAAGCAAATTTTTTTCTGTTTTGCATTCTAAGGCAGGCAACAGAAAATACTGATTTGTTTTAAAAATACAGGACAGTCTTGTTATTCTTTGTTGCACCAGTGTTTGTTTGAGTTTATTCTAAAGTTATATAGTCTTTACATGAAAAAATAAACACTGCCTCGAGGACTAGTTTTAACAATTATTCTCATGGGTGGCTTAAAGGATAGGTTCAGTATTTTTCAATTTGAAGTTACATGGTGTACATGCATTTGCCACATGAAATTGTACTGTCAAGTTAAGCATTGCTGTAAATTAAAAAAAAATCATAGCCTGATCTAACGTTTTATAATGGAAGCAATTGGGGATGGAACACCACTGGAAAATAGACACTTAAAAACTTAGTGAAGATGTCTATTTTACAAGCCAAGAAAGCTATCGGCATTGTATAACAGCTTACAGTATATATGATAGATAGATAGATAGATAGATCATCACTTACTGTACATGTGCCTAAGACGCAACTTGAGAGCTTGTCAACTTGCAATTCCACCCCGAGCCATGGGTTGGTGCTGCTTTATAATGCTTCTCTTCTCCTTTCTTCTAAAGATCTCCGGTCTCATGTTTAAATGTTGTGTACACACAAAAATGTTGAGAATGCACTTGTCTGCACCCACTTTGAGATGTATTAAAACTAAACTTGGTGTAAAGCCACGCATATTGTCACGGCAGGGTCCCCTGTTGCATATGCACATTTCTACTAGGTTTTGCAAACTGGTGGCTCTCAGCGTCAAAGCAGTGCTATTGTTTTTGTGGTCTGCTTTTGTAGATTCAAATCTAGGATACGGGTTTTATGAAATACACCAAAATTAATTGCATATCATTTACAAATTGAATTCACTTGATTGTAATCATTCTGTAACAATATAATGGTGCACAGAATGGTCAGACTATTCCAACTACCATAACTGCTTTAGTTTTGTTAGAAGACATCACAAAAGGAAGAATTAGAAGAGAGATGATGATGATGACTGGCTTCTAAGTCGATTTTGATTTCCCAGAGCTATCCTCGTGGAGCTGTGTGCTGAACATGTGCCAGATTTACAAAGGCAGACTTTGAGAAATTGTGCTCTACCTGCTCCTTTGTAAGTTCTGTTCACTCTTGGGGTTTTAGCCACAGGAGCTTTTCAATGTAAACTTGCTGAAGATTGGGTATTTCTCAGTCATCACAGAGTTATGCCATGCCAGCTGTATAGGATGGTATTATCCACTTTTCATCCAGATATATAAGATTTACGTACACTGGGAAACATCAAAGTGCAATTCATAGGAACGTCCGGTTTTCCAAATGTAATCAGAGTGGTCAACTGCACACATATTGCTATTGCAACGGTGCCGGACAAGTTACATCAGCCAGGGACAAATCACCAAAAGAATGAGCTGGCATTACATCATATATAGCTGGAAAACCCATAAAACCAGCAACTTCGTATAGTCACAGGTGCTTTTTCCAACTAGTGAGGCCAAAGGCAAGCAGTCCTTTTAAGGATAAAGAGAAGAGAATTGATCCGTTGTGTTGCTCAGTGCCGGTGCTACACTATAAAGGCAACTTCAGGGAATGAATTAGGTTATGTAAATAGAAAGCGTTTTCACTCTATTAATGCGCTGCTCAATAGTGCACAGAACGTGAGTCACATTGTTCAAGCATGTACCATGCAATTGTGGCTTGCCTGTACCTCAAGAGATGCGGTATGATGAACTTGACACTGACCCTCCAAATGATCAACCAAATTGGACAGCATTACAACTTTGTTTGAATGTAATTAGCAGTAGGTAAAAACAGGTAATCAGATGCAGCATTTATTTTTTAACCAATTAATTTAATTTGTGGTCAATATCACATAGTTCAGCTCATATATTCCTTAGTTCATCGGCCACATCTCTTACAGCCTCCACTGTTGCATTTTGTGACTCAGAACAGCAGTCCGTCAGCACACAGCCAGATGGCCTCCCAGTGGTTTCTGAGGCAGAGGTGTGTGGGCAGGCAGCATCCGAAGACATGCTTGGCACAGCAGCACCATCACTGCCTGATCATTGCACGGGGGTCAGCTTTGGTAATATTGTCTAAAACAGAATTAACAGACGATGGGTGCGACTTGTCTTTTCATGTTAACTGTGATATCTGACCATTTCTTTTTTAGTTCGGGCACTGTGCCACCTTCTGAACTTGAACTTTCGAGTGTCTCCGCCACACATTTGTTGCTTATACCACTACGTAATCCAACAAATAATATGCTTTTCCTTGCCTCCACTTTGCATTAACTGAAATTCTTCTTTTTTTCATGTACTTTTGCCATTGTCCTTTATCTAAACACTGAACAAAAAGTGATATTTATATTGATCTGTATATTAAAATATGCAGAATTCTGGGAGTCGTAGGGGTGGAGCAGCAGGCGCGTACACATGCATTACATTTCATGCTGACTGGGATTTATGGAGCGGAAGTGTGTGGAAGTTGATTTACACCCGATTTTGCACATCTGAATTTTTTTGTGCTTATGCACATTTCCACTTTTGTCCATGCGCCATTTTTTAGTGTGTATTCTAGGCATGGCATTATACATGAGACCCCTAGAAACCAATAAATCAATGTCAAATTACATCACTTCCATTGAGGACCCATCCTTTCAGCAACTCAATGGCGTATAAACACTGTGTGTGATGAACCGCAGATTTAAAATTTTGATTCATTGGTCCATATGATTTTCTTGTAGTCTGCAGTGGTTCACAGCCGGTATTTCAAGGCCCTTTCTTATTACCACTTGCCCTGTCAATCCTACAGCACAAAGTCTCCTCTTCACAGTAAAAACTGAGACTTGTTTTTTTTGACCTGCGCTATTAAGATGTGCTTGAAGCTGCTGTGCTGTGAGGTGCCTGTCATGCAGGCTGGTGAGCCTCAGAAAGTTGTCTTCTGAATGGGTTGTGACTTTGTGTCTGCCAGATCTCTTCCTATCAGAGTTTCTTTAAATTTCCAATTGCCTTTGGATTGTGTAGGACACTATTGTACTCACTAACACTGATGTTTTTTTACAATTTGTCTAAATGAAAAGCCTACACTTCTCAGGGTAATAATGCTCATTTAATTTCTTAACTGCCATTTTCTTCCCAGTATCACTGGAATGTATGACTTTCTTCAATGTAATATTGTCCAAGACGTACTTCAGAGGGTGTAGTATCACAGTCTGTTCCAACACTACTTTAAGACAGACAGAGGGTTTTTAAGTAATCAACAGAAGGTGGCACACCTGTGCAAATAGTTTGCTTCAACCTGAAAGGCCCCATTTACTTTAACTGCTGAAGAACATCTGTAGATTGTAACCTATTAGTTGTTCCCCGATGAAAGAACATCTATATATATGATTCACTAAGTCCATGGCAAGCAAGACACACGCAAGACAGAGCCCCACCCACCAACAATTCACTAAGTGGCTGACCATGGCACGCAAGAAAGACCATAGGATACGCATGACAGAGCCCCGCCCACCAACAATTCACTAAGCAGCCGACCATGGCACTCAAGACAGGCCATTGGATACGCACGGCAGAGCCCCACCCACCAACAAGCAAAGCTGAAACTTAAAGGAATTGACGGAAGGGCACCACCAGGCCTGCGGCTTAATTTGACTCAACACAGGAAACCTCACCGATTGACAGATTGATAGCTTTATCTCAATTCTGTGGGTGCTGGTGCATGGCCATTCTTAGTTGGTGGAGCGATCTGTCTGGTTAATTGTGATAACGAGTGAGACTCCCTCCTGCTAAATAGTTACGCGACACCCGAACGGTCGGTGTCCAACGTCTTACAGGGACATCGTCCAGCCCCGTCCCTCGCTCTGGGAGGTGGGGACACGGCGACAGTCATATCCTCAAACCCACCCCATTTGGACAACTGCATCTTTCAGGAAGTGTTCACCCATCAATACATAATTATATGGCGTATTCTACGCTGCGGATTGGCTAGTTTGTAATATTTTGAAATTTCCTATTTTTCAGTTTTTGTTAACTAAATATTAAATTTAAAACTATGACAGTTTACTGTTTAGTCATCCTCAGTCAGTCATTGTCCAACCCGCTATATCCTAACTACAGGGTCACAGGGGTCTGCTAGAGCCAATCCCAGCCAGCACCTGGCACAAAGCAGAAACAAACACCTGGGCAGGGTGCCAGCCCACACTAGGGACAATTTTGGATCGCTAATGCACCAAACCTGCATGTCTTTGGACTGTGGGAGGAAACCGGAGCACCCAGAGGAAACCCACGCAGACATGGGGAGAACATGCAAACTCCATGCTGGGAGGACATGGGAAGCTAACCCAGGTCTCCTTACTGCGAGGTAGCAGTGCTACCACTGCGCCACCATGTCGCCCAGTTTACTGTTTACCTTTTCATCATTTTAGGTCATTCTTTTCATTTCAACTGATTACATTTGAAGAAAAATGGAAAAAATAGATAGAAAAACAGAGAGATAGATAGATAGATAGATAGATAGATAGATAGATAGATAGATAGATAGATAGATAGATATGAAAGGCACTATATAACAGATGGAGGGATAGATAGATAGATATGAAAGGCACTATATAACAGATAGATAGATAGATAGATAGATAGATAGTCACATACTGTACATGTGCCTAGAAAGCAACTTCAGAGCTTGTCAACTTGCAATTCCACCCCGAGCCATGGGTTGGTGCTGCTTTATAATGCTTCGCTTCTCTTCTCCTTTCCTCTGCAGATCTGGAACAACAAATCAATGGCAGATTACATCACTTCCAGTACCTGGGGCCTCATGTATAACACCGTGCGTAGAACTCGCACTATAACATGGCGTAAGCACAAAAGCCGAAATGTGTTTACGCACAGAAAAATCCAGATGCAGGAATCTGTGCATACTCCAACTTCCACGTTCTTCCGCTACATAAATCCCGACCAGCGTGAAAACTAACGCTCGTACACGCGCTTTATGTAACGCCCCAAATCCTCCCAGAATTACGCCTATTTGAATATGCAAATCAATATAAATCGCCCTTAAGCACAGCCTTCTGTGAAAAGACAATGGGAAAAGCACGGGGAAAATATAAGAATTTCAGCGAATACCAAGTGGAGGCAAAGGAAAAACATACTATTTGTTCAAATAAACCGTGGTATAATCAACAAAAGGAAGTTGATCGAGTGACATAGCGTGTTGGAGAAACTTGAAAGCTCACATTCACAAATCGCACAGTGCCGGAAATAAAAAAGAAGTCACATATCAAAGTCGCTGTGAAAAGCCGAGTCGTAGCCCACCGTCTGAGTGTCATATGAAAGCTTATTAGGGTACAGAGAAAAAAGGCACACAGTGAGGAAAAAGCACGAAATGTCAACTTCAATCTCGACATTTCCACTTTAATCACGTAGTTTATTTTGTCATTAAAGTAGAATATCATAAACTTCATCTTCATCTTCATCTTCATCATCAACTTCATTCAATCGTTTAATTAACCAGTTTCTCAAATCACATCGTAATTAAAGTAGCACGTTAAATGCTTTGTTTTGTATTTGATCTTCTATGTGCCTGTGTGTGGGAATCACTACTTGCTTTTTAAACCGGCTCTCTTCCTCCAACTGGACACAGAATCAATTACATTCGTGATATTACAGCTCTCTGAATAACTAAAATACTGAGATGTATACGTGATATCATTTTCATGATGATAAGAGTTAAAGCACGTTATTAAACATGTGTTTCACTTCGATGAAATAATTTATTGCAGCAGAACTCAGGGGCGGCTCTAGGCTTGTGGTGGCACTGGGCAGAGGAAGAATCGGTGGCTCCTTCGCCCGCCAATGTCAGTAAAGTAGCTTATGCATGGTGGATGGCTGCATAGCCGCCTCGTGCTCATGATACAAGCATTTAACTTTTGCCGAAATTTGTCGCTGTGTTTTTAGCTGTGTTGTTATTTTCTCTTTCTGTTTTATATTCAATATATATTGGCGTAGCCGTCACTGCAGTCAGTGCTTTTCTTTCCCCAAGTAACCGATCGCCACACAATCAGCTCTGTAATAGACGCGTTAAGCCATCTGTAAGCTTAGCGCCGATTCTTCAAAACGTTTAAAGAACATTGAAATGTCTTCGTAGTACATGTTTAATTATTCTATCCTTCACGACACTCCCAGTGAAGAATATAGATTATTTAAATGAAGTTAAAGTTTTATCTGTATAATTTAATAAACATTTTTTGCTGAATTTCACCTTATAAATGATATCATTTCTGTTTCTGAACCGCGAGGTCCGTACAGGAAAGGCTTTAAAACATTTTGCAGTGGCTGAGACAGCGTGTCCATGAAGCTGTATACTGATAATTCTCTTTCCGATCAGCTGCTGCTGTGATTCACACTCAGATACAGGGATATAAATACTCCGAGTCATGCAGTGAGAGAAATATTGAAAAAGATGATCCGCTGTGGCAACTCCTAACAAGAGGAGCTGAAAGAAGAAGAAGAAGAAGAAGAAGAAGAAGAAGAAGAAGAAGTGAGAGTAACAACGCTAAAGCAGTTATGGTATTTGGAATACTATGGCTGTTCCCTCTACCATTATATTGTTACAAGTTAATTACAATCAGATGCATTACACTAATAAACAATATGCGCTTAGTTTCGGTGTATTTATAAAGCCGCGTCAGGAAAATAAGGTGTAACCACACAGGAACAGTAGCACTGCATTGACGCTGGGTGCCGCCAGTCTGCAAAACCGAGCGGAGAACTTGCGTACGACAAGGTATGAGGTACCGTGGAAAAGTGCGTGGCTTTACGCCAAGTGTAGGTTTTATACATCGCGATTTGAACGTGGAAAAGTTCTTACGCAACATTTCTGTGCGTACGCACCGTTTATACATGAGGCCCCAGGGCTGCTGGACATGCCCTTTCCACCTCACTGCCTTCATAACTGGCACCAATACCATCTTTCTCCAGTCTGCAAAGAGACTGGAATGTTGTTACAGTTTTGACACATTAACTCATGGTTATTATTTTGACATCAAAATATGAGGTTTACCAGAGGGTGCCACAGCTCTTTTTCTGTGTTTCTGTACTTTATATAGTGTCTCTCTATACATAAGCCACTTGATGTAATTCGGGTTCATGAGTGCCAGAGTCTGTCCTGGCTGCACTGGGCACAAGTAATTTATTCAGGGTGACAGTCCTTCATAGGGTACACTGGTGGCATTTTAGAATTCCTGTTAACTAAGCTGCATGTCTTCATACTGGGGGTGGGATTTCAATCCTTGACACTGGATCCCTGCTGGCAGCAGCACTGACCACTGAACCCCTCTGCTGCTCAATCAAGTGATAATACTAATTATAATAACATCTCATGAATACACATATTTTGAAAAAGATACTTTAAAAAGAGCTGGAATTAGAGCTTATAATGTAACTGACACCATAATTTGACTCCAGAGAATTTCTTACACAATTTCTAATTAATTTTTCCAAGCTGGCTTACAACAGGATCCATTATACACCAAATCACTGCTTAAAGCTACATAATACCAAAAAATGGGGGTTTAAAATGTCTAATTGTATTATGGAATTGATTTCAGAGGCAAACTAGATTACTCTAATGGAGAAAAAAATCCATTAGAAAGAGTTTAAAAGACTCCTATAGGATTGCATTGAAAAAGAAATAATATTTTTGACTGTCTAAATGTTTGTTTTTTTTTTGTACACAATGAACAATAATGACAAACTGCACATTTCCGAGTCATATTTACCAAAGACAATGCGGCCGCTGCAGTGAGAAATCAACTGGTTGGAGTGTGGCAGAAAATGAGAAGTTGAAAATCAATTTTATACACATTGCAGACTCCAGACATCATCAGGGGATGTAAGAAGCGGCATTTTGGCTGTATCACCTTTCCTCTGAATTTTTATTATAGGGTTAGACAGTTAATAATTGCCATTAAATCAGCCCATGGTGTTCAAGTGGTTACTTGGTACACCTGTGTCGTCACATTATTTCTAACATTTATTGTATGAGTGGATGAAAGCTGTGAACGCCGTGAAGATTAATGGGCTCTGGCTGTCCATTCAGAGTCCTATATTCAATGCTAGAGTGTTATCTCTGAGAAAACGGAAGACTTAAATATAATTATTTCTGAGGATAAGTGAAAAGCCATTCTTGTCAGCTTTAATAAAGCCTCCAGAGAACTATGCATTCGTTACGTGTCCTTATTTAATCTTGAGTTAATGTCTTTTTGTTAAGCTGATATTTCAAAGGGAAAAGGGCAGACTACAGCTTTTCTGCAAAGTAGTGGGGGGGGGCTTAGCAGATGCCAAAGTCACAATGTTAAAGTAGTATACAACAAAAAAGAAAAAATTTTCTACCATTATTTGAATGCAATATATATATGTTATGGAGCAAATCTGGATATAGAAAATGTTGCCCAATTTCTACCCAGATAACATTAAATAGGCTGTGATCATTCTGGGGAAAGCTGGTTTTAGATCTGAAAGAAAGAAACATGGCTAAGCATTCATCTGATTAAAATGGAGAATAGGAAAAGGATTTTTTTTTTTTTATAGAACTAAGTAATGTTGTCCCTCCTATAGGCCTTTAGGGGCTTCATGTAGAGGCTGAATGCGTGGGCTTCATTTAGGTATTGCTGTTGCTCACAAGGCCTGGTCTACTGGTAATTTCAAAATGTCTTGGTGTACTTGTATATAAATGTACATTTTTAATGATGGCCTTCCTCTCTAACACTTTGTGTTTACTGGTGTTGGGGAAGACTCTACTGAAAGAGCGAGTCCATCTGCTGATTCTCTAAGCCACTTTAGTTTCGTGGGGTGCTGGAAGTATTTAGTGAAGTCAGAAACCAAAACTGGACTGGGTGCCATTCCACTGCTGGGCACACTCATGCACACCCTCACTGGGACAATTTATACATCTTAGTTAATGGTCAAATTTGGTGTCATCAGTCCATATCAAATTGTTCCAGCAGAATTCAAACTCTCCCATGTACCTGTTGACAAACACTGGCTTAGATCTTGTGTGTGTTTTTCCTCTTTGCCACTCACCCATAAAGCTGTGACCGGTGAAGCACCCGGGAAACAGATGTTGTCTGCACAGTTTCTCCAATCTTTGCCAGTGTAGCTTGTAAGTCTTTTAGTGTTTTTATAGTTTCCTTGGTGGCCTTCCCGACTAGTGGTCTTCTTCATGTGTGGTCACTCAGGCTTTGTGAACGGTCTGCTCAAACCAGATTTACAGCTCTGCCATACTCTTTGTATTTGTTAAAAACTGATTTAACTAGACTCCAAGGGATTTTCAATGGTTTGTATCCATCTGTTGACTTTTGCTTTCAATCACCTTTTCAGTGAGTTTCCTGGAGTGTTCCTTTGTCTTCATTGTGTAGGTTAGACCACCATACTGACTCACCACAAGTTTCAGGTAATGAGCATTTAGACTGCAGTGAAATGAAACCCCAGACAGATGACCTCCACTGAACTAATTTCGTGATTGAGTGCTGCCCCAGTGATGATTTAGGTGTGTCATACTGAAGGGGGTGAATACGTACGTGATCACTAATTTTGTGCTTTGTATTTGTGATTAATTTAGACCACTTGGCAAAGATCTGCTTTCACTTTGACATTAAAGAGACTTTTTCTGTTGATCTGTGTCAAACAAAACAAATTAAATCCACTTTGAGTCAATGCTGTGTAAAAATAAAATATGAAAACTTCCTTTGAATACTTTTTATAGGTGGGTTTGGAAAGTGTGTGAGTTAACAATTAATGTACAACTCTCATCGTTCCATTATTGCTAGTTCTACATCTAAAGCACTAGCAGAAGATGTGGACTTGTCAGGGTCGTAGGCTGGGGGATGTAGTGGACATTTAGGACATGGGCATTGCCAACCATGATGATAACATGCCATTACATAACATAACCAGCTAATTCAATTTAGACTCATGGCCTTGAGGAACAAGGTACGAAAAAGTTTATTTAAACTCTTTCGATTACACAAGTCTTGTGAAGTCCTAAGTTTCACCTTTTTCCTTTTTCCTTTGTAAGTTTTCACTTTGCCAGAGTCCACTGTGGTAGCATACTACTCACAGCAGAAGTTAATCATTGATAGGAAGGACTTATATGAAAGCCCTTTTCAGGATAAGGTCACTCACGCTGAAATCATTTTTATCAATGTTTCTCTAACTTAGGTTAATTTAGTTACTTTGCTTATGGAAATATGAAAATAAAATGCACACAAAACAGGAATTCCTCAAAATAAAGGTGCCCTCTTGGATAAACATATCCACTACATAAGTAAATAAGTAATGCAAATAAACGTAAACCTAAAAATAAAGAAAATACATTTTCTCACTGTCTTTCTTTCCTTCTTTAAGTTTTAAAACATGGAGAGTGAAAAGCCTTTCATGGTTGAGATGGTTCTGACTCCTTTTTAGGACCCTACTTCCATGGGCAGCTGGCAGATGTACTGTATCACCACAGAGTTTGATGAGATGTAGAAGAGCATCAGTTTGGTGCTTTGGAGACCCCTATCTTCCACTTTACTGGTCAGCCCTCTTTCACCCTCCAGCTGAACTGCTGATTTCTCCTCCTTCCACCTGCAAGCTGACTGCATCCTGAATCTTCAGCAACTTAAGTGGAGTAGGAAGGTTTGGGAGTGAGTAAGATGTTAAATCCCCAATGACTTTGCCCTACATTTTTCATATCCTAATAAACCTCATTCATTGTAAATATGTGTCTGTGATACTAATACTGGTGAGACAGGATGAAGGAATAAACCTCTGCCTTGTCCCGAGGTGGGATGTGCCACTGCAATTGACTGATTTCATTAGAAAATTATACAGTGAGCTACACAGTTGTGCTAAGTGGATCACACCCAGAATACCAGGTGGGTCAAACCTTCCCACTCAGAAACCCAGGTGGGTCAAACCTTCACACCCAGAACACCAGGTGGATCAGGCCATCACGTCTAGAATATCACCAGATGGGTCAAAAATAGACACATTTTTGCACAAGTAATACCACAATGAGAACTACAGAGCAGATCCTATAAAAATCCAGTGGAGTGAGTCTGTGGCTAAAGTTTCTCAGGACAAACTTTCACAGAGAGGATGAAAAGCATTAGTCAAGATGGCCTCTAATTTTGCCATCACCTTCTTTTCTGACATTGTCGCTTGGAGGTACAGGGTCGGTTTTCTAACAGAGCTGACCATTTTATTCAGATGTCCGTTGTTAACCCCTTCACTGGAGACAATGGAGAGGTGGAGATATGCTCTAGAGAAGAAAGGAATGAAGGTCAGTAGGAACAAGACAGAATGCATGTATGTGACTGAGAGGAAGGTTAGAGGAATGGTGAGGATGCAGGGAGTAGAGTTGGTGAAGGTGGATGAGTTTAAATATTTGGGATCAACAGTAAAGAGTAATGAAGAGTGTGGAAGAGAGGTGATAAAGAGAGTATAGGAAGGGCGGAATGGGTGGAAAAGAGTGTCAGGAGTAATTTGTGACAGATGGGTATCAGCAAGAGTGAAAGGGAAGGTCTATAGGACAGTAGTGTGGCCAGCTGTATTATATGGGTTGGAGACGGTGGCACTGACCAGAAAGCAGGAGACAGAGCTGGAGGTAGCAGAGTTAAAGATGTTAAGATTGCATTGGGTGTGATGAGGATAGACAGAATTAGGAACGAGTACATTGAAGGGTCAGCTCAGGTGGGAGACTTGGGAGACAAAGCGAGATTGAGTTAGTTTGGACATGTGCAGAGAAAAGACATGAAGGTGGGTATGAGAGAGAAAGATGCAAAGGACAGGAAGATATGGAAACAGATGATCTACTGTGGCGATCCCTTACAGAAGCATCCAAAGGAAGAAGTAGCAGAAGAAGAAGTTGTTACTCCTCCACTGTATAGAATAATTTGATGCACCAGTCATAATGGACTTTTACAAAACCGCTAAGAGCTTTTCATGTAAAGACCTGACTGTTCTCCTGCTATGACCACTTTTTGTCCAGCAGGTTTGTAGTGTTCACCAAATTCAATCTATTGTTCAGATTGACCATCAGTTCTTTATAGATCTGCACCACATTCTCCCTCACACATTCTTGTAAATGATGTCAAGGACGATGTTGCACACCAGAACAAAGTGTCAGCAGAAAAGATTCAAAAACTCACAAAAGAAGAAAGAAATTACTGATAGTAAAAATTTGCTAAAGGTAAAATAGCCCTTTTAAAAATAATTTTTCCAATTTTACATATAGCAGTGCTTGCATCATGGCATTTTCTTTGAGTGGCCCATCTTGGTCATCACTTGCTCTTCACTGCAGTTAAGATGACTTGAAATGGTGGAATTTAACACCAGATGCAGGTGATCACATTCAGTGAGTTCTTCTCGTCACTTCAGTCTGCAGCTGGAGTTCAGTCCATCTTTCTTATGAGGATGTCTGAGACGATGTCATGTACTTGGTGTCGGTCAAATAAAATCCTTCCAAACTCCGTGGCTCTGTTTCAGTTTTTGTTTCATTGAGGAGCGCTTACTGCTGCAGTTTATATCCAATACTTCACACTGCCCAGCTACATTTGGTCTGATTGTCCATATAAGATGAGGTCAGTTCTTCTCTGTCTTTGCCAGATGTAAAATGGGAAATCAAGGAATTCCAGAAAACCTGTAGGTCAAGGCATCATTAGCTCAGTGGCATCTAAATTGTCACTTAACATATGACAGTTGAGAGCTCTGTATCTTCAATGCCATGTGACTTTTGTTGAAAGAAAAAAACTCTGATTATACAGTAAAGTAGGCAACTGGTACTGCAACTCACACACTGACAAATCCAATGGCAAAAAGCAGTAACTCAGAGGTTGACAAATGAAGTCCTAGAAGAAAGATGAGGAATTATGAATTTAACACCAAGAGTAAAAGCGCCTGTAAAGAATGAGCTTGGCACTTCAAGCGCTGATGAATTGCTCCCTCTTTGGCCCTTTTTGCTATTCATTAGACAGATCAGGGTGCTGTCTGCTACTGCTGATAAGGACAGGGTTCACAGTTTTCTGCTGTGATCTACTTTATTAAAGAAAATGACCCCTCAAAACCCTGACTAAAACATCCTCAGCATTTACTGAGATTGCTGAAGCTTTGTGATCTGTAATCTCTAAATCTGGGCATCTATGATGGTTGTAAGAGTTTGCCCAGCTGGAACAGACAACAAGGACAGTCTGACATTACAGGATGCAGGAAAGAAAGAGCCAGAATAACAAGTGGAAGGATCTGCTACACGCTAGTGTGGGTAGACATAAGTTGCAAAGAGGTGATAAGCTCTGTCCTTGTGGAGGGCATCTCAGACAGATATTCAATAAGGTACACTACTTCTCATAAATATCGTGCTTCTATACTTCTCTCTTTCTATTCCTTCATTTGCATATTGTTTATTATAACAGATGGGAATGAAAGGCAAATGATTGAAGAAGCTGTCATGTTCCAAGGAAGACCACCATCCATCTACTAAACCTGCTTAATGTAATGACAAGGCTGGCAACATCAGACAGAAACCAAAGCCAGATTGGATACCAGAATAACAGCTTTGTAAACTGGTGAAAGAGATTTGGAGATACACTCGCTGACCAAATTATTAGGAACACTCTACTAATAATTGGGCAGGGCCTCCTTTTGCTCTCATAATGGCCTCAGTTCTTCATGGCATGGCTTCCACAAGATGTTGGAAACATTCCTTTAAGATTCTGGCCC
Organism: Polypterus senegalus; assembly: GCF_016835505.1. NCBI lineage: Eukaryota > Metazoa > Chordata > Cladistia > Polypteriformes > Polypteridae > Polypterus > Polypterus senegalus. The sequence goes on along the minus strand of NC_053170.1, from coordinate 34,240,861 downwards.
ATGTTTGACAGATTTGTAAACTGCATATTCATGCTGCAAATACTTCATTTCTACCACATCTCAAAGATGTTTTAATGGATTCAGATCTGGTGACTGAGAAGGCCACCAAAGGGCACTCAGCTGATTATCATGTTCATGAAAACAGTCTTAGATGACTTTTCCTTTGTAACATGGTGCATTATCATGGTGGAAGTAGCCATTAGAAGAGGGGTAATTTGTGGTCAGCAACAATACTCAAACAGGCCATGGCGTTCAAGCGATAGAAAGTATGCCAAGAAAACATTCCCCACACCACTACAGCCCCACCATCCTTGTCTGCTGACAAAAAGCAGGTTGGGTGCATGGCTTCATGCTAATGGCGTCAACATTTTACCCTACCATTGATGTTCCTCAGCTGAAATCAAGATTCATTAGCCCAGACTAGGTTTTTTCCCAGTCTTCACCTGTCTGGTTTTGGTGAGCCTATACCCACTGCTTTCTGCTTTCCGCCCACTGAAGTCTCAGCTTTCTGTTCTTGACTGACAGGAGTGGAACCCAATGTGATCTTCTGCTGTTGTGGTTCATTCACCTCAATGTTCGACGTGTTGTGCATTCTGCCTGTTCACCACAGTTGTACAGAGTGATTATCTGAGTGTAACCTTTCTGTCACTTCCAACCAGTCTGGCCATTCTCCTCTGACCTCTCTCATCAACAAGGTGTTTCCGTCTGCTGATCTGCTGTTCACTGGATGTTTTTTGTTTTTTGCACCATTCTGAGTAAATTCTAGAGACTTTTGTGAGTGAAAATGCCAAGTGATCAGCAGTCATAGAAATGCTCAAACCAGCCCTTCTGGTAACACCAATCATTCCATGGTTAAAATCACTAAAATCAAATTATTTCCCCATTCTGCTGTTTGTTGTGAACATTAATTGAAGCTTGTGACCTGTGTATGCATGATGGTATGCAGTGTGGTGCCTCATAATTGGCTGCTTAGATAATTGCATGGTTAAGCAGGTGTACAGGTGTTCCTAAAAACTTGCTCAGTGAGTGTATTTTGATACTGGAAGGTTGACAAGCATTGCCCTTTCATCGAGAAGTTTGACATTGACATTTCAATGTTTCATCTACTTCTATTTCAAGCAGGAAGATCATTGAAGGGAAGATAACAGTATTCCAACAATGATAGCATGCATGGCATTTCTGTATGAAGTTAAGTCACAAGGATGGTCTTAGCCTTCATTGATTATCTGAGAAATTCCAAGGTTCTGCAGTAAGGACTTCTTATTGATTTGTAGTTGATGGAGAGAAGGTTTCACATCAGAAGAGAAGTAACTTTCAAAGCTTAGGCTCTGACTCCATGGCTCCTAACAAAGGCGAATGGGGAGAACTTCATGCCTTTGTTTGAGCTAGACATTTCATAAGGGAGAGCCAGAAGACATCCATGCATTGATGTTACTGAGGGAGGCAGTGACTTGACGTATAGGGCATTCAAGAGGGATCTATATGCGGCTCATCAGCATACACGTGGAGCCATGGTGGTGAATAAAGAATCCCAGTGACAACATGTACAGTGGGTACTGTTATGTTTCAGTCAGAGTTATTGCCTTGGTCTACATTTATTTCATTTTTAATACTTTAGTTTTTTTGAATTGCTATTTCTTATAGCTTTTTTATGTAATTTTTTATGTAAATTTTGTTAATATTGTTTTTTATTCATTTTTTGTGTATTGATCATGTATTGTATTTTCTTGCATTCCTTGTGTTTTGTAGGTGGAGCCCCCCAAGAGGCGGGGCCACCCTGAAGTCACTGCTGAAGCACCGCCCTCCAGCTTTATATTAAGTTGGGTTACACAAGGTTGTTCAGTGGTTCATTGACATTCAAAGAGTGCATATTATTATATGTGATTTTATTTGTGGATTTATTGCTTCCATTTTTGGTTTTTTGATTCTTGTATTAGACTAGTTTTCTATGGATTGCCTATTTTTGGGCAAATCTTGTTGCCTTATTTTTGCTTTTTGCTCTTTTCCTTTATGTTTTGGTAAAATTAAACAAATTTCTTCTGTCATAAAGCTTCTATATTGCACTTGTTTCTCAAACCAGAGGTCTGACAATTGTTCTCCTCTGATGGGCCACCATGTTTAATTGCGCAAAAATAATTCAGGGACAAAAGAAACAGGTACATGAATGCACAGCAACAGAAATAAAAGCAATCACTTTGAAAAATTAGCATGGAAATGGTGCATTAAAGGGTAGGTCAAGCCTTTAGTCTGAAAACTTTCAGGGACATATGCTTTTATACTGTTTGAGCCGGAAGTGGAGGAGTTTCTCTGTCTCAGTTGCCCTGATTCGGTGTCAGCATTGTGATGGAAACAAAAGACAAGAAAAAAAAATAGATAAGACTGATAGCGACAGTGACCCCTCTAATCCTGGTGGGGTATTGCAGACCTTAGATGAACCCAGAAGGTGATCCTCTGAGACGCGTGTGTGACAATACATATTTTTTAACTTTTAAGTCCAGATCCAATTTTGGGACTATACAGACAGAAGCTGGTCTTTGAAGTTTGGAGTCAGATTACCTGGGGTGAGGCATATTGATAACAACAACAACAACATTTATTTATATAGCACATTTTCATACAAATAATGTAGCCTAAAGTGCTTTACATGATGAAGAAAAGATAAATAAAAGACAAAGTAAGAATTAAAATAAGACAACACTAATTAACATAGAATAAAAGTAAGGTCCGATGGACAGGGAGGACAGAAAAAACAAACGAAAAAGAAAAAACTCCAGACGGCTGGAGAGAAAAAATAAAATCTGCAGGAGTTCCAGAACATGAGACCACCCAGCCCCCTCTGGGCAATCTACCTAACATACATGAAACAGTCCTCTTTGTATTTAGGGTTCTCATGGAAGGACTTGATGATGATGGTCATGTAGACTTCTGGCGTTTAGTCCATTAATGTTGGAGCATCATGGTGCTTTGATTAGGTGGTGATGGTGCAGATCGCCACCACAGAAAACCGGGAAAAAAACAGAAGAGAGAGTAGGGGTCAGTACGGATTTTAGAGCCACCATGAATAGTTATTATAATGAACTGAATATACAGAGTATCAGGATTAAATTAAGGTGATAGGCAGGCCTAGTGAAGGCCCTGGCCTGGTTTGTGAGTCTTTTATGGCGCTTTTCCACTGCATAGAACGGCACAGCACGGTTCAGTACAGCTCACCTTGGTTCGGCTCAGTTCGGCTCGGTTTGCGTTTCGACTGCAGTTTAGTACCGCTTTATAGTGGGTGGGATTATTCACGTGTCGTTATAGTTGCGCCGCCTCTACTGCCGTGACACTGTGGAACTTTTACAACAACACGCAGACAATGACAACACTTTAGCTCGACGACGCACAAGGGTAAGCATCTAAAAAAAGCACATCACTAGCTAACTTTTATCACTGTTGCAAAGCATAAAATGAACGTAACTGCCTGTGTAACATTAAAATGCTGATTCTGTATATTACAGATTTTCCACATTTTGCAAAAAAGTCGCCGCAACAGACCATCTGTTTGGACATTTAACCAAACACTCAGTGGCTGGAGAACTTTCGAATGTCTGAAGAAACATTCATCCACTTATGTAACAAACTGTGTCCAGCGATGGAGAGACGGGACACAAACTTCCGCGTGTGTGTACCTTTAAAGAAAAGAATAGCCAGTGATGCAGTAATGACGATTTTCTCCGCCAATCAGTGACCAGCAGAGTTTACACGTCACGTTTTGGTAACGGTTTGGCGCGCTTGGAACCTCGGCTGAGGTGGTACTAAAAAAAGGACCAGGTACCAGGTACTGTTCCCAGTGGAAAACGCCCCAAAAGTGAGCTGAACTGAACCGTGTCGTGCCGTACTATGCAGTGGAAAAGCGCCATTAGAGACCTCACAGCCTTTTTGCTATTTGGTGTGCAGCTCATAAAAACAGGTATAGTATTTGTCAGAAATGGAATAAAACCTGACCCTTGAGGACCACCAGAGAAGAAATCTCCAAAGAAATGATATTCTGAGCTAAAGGCATGAAACTGTGCTACACCAAAAAAATAAGAACACATTCAAGGGTTGAATATTCCATTTAATCCAATGTAGATATTCAGTTTTTCCGGAGGATGCCATGGTCAAAGACAGCAGTGAGGGAAATCCAGTAAATCCTTTTTAAAGGGTGCCTTTCACAGTTCTGTCAAGAACTACACAAGCATGTTGATGAGGATATTTCAGAGTGGAAAGCTTTTTGTGAAAAAAATTAGACAGTTAAAGGAAAGCCAAAATTGGTGAAAAGTTAATCAGAGCAAGCGAGACATAAGCTGAAGAGCAGCCAAACTGAAAGGAGCCATTGTGAGTGGGATGAAAGGGGTTACCACTACTGAGTAGAGGATCTAAAGAGCAAGTGGTAGGCTTGAAATGACAGAGAAGGCCAGAGACATCCAATAGATAAAAAGATAAGAGGTGAAGGGGATTAGGGGACACATCAATGTAGGAAAGAGAATTGATCTTACCTTGAAAGAAGGACAGAAAATCACGGCACATTAAAAAGGATGAAGGGTCTTTTTTCTTCCAGCCAGTAGGTTTAAATCACTACATCAGGATGGCCTTTCTTCTCATTTATCACCTGAGAGAAATTGTACAATACCAAAGTGGAAGCAAGGATTTGTCTTTTGAGCAAAAACTGGGGAGACTGCATGCCTTTGTTATTATGATGTAACAGACTGATCGATACCTATAAACGGTAACTAAATTGAAAAGGCAGAGGCTCAGTGTCAAGAGTATGGAATGGAAGACACAAAGCACAATGCAATCAAGGGCCAGTCTCAGCACCGCTGGCTTCAAGGCAGGATCCAACAGCAAGCAAAATTCCTGTCTTTTTAACTTTCTGTCCAGCTGTACAAAGGTGTGGGAATCCCTTGGACCACAATGCAACAAAAGAGGCGGGGCTTTATGCAAACTATCATGCTTTATGCAAAAATAGGATAATTGTGTACATAAAACTTGTTCATTTTAGGGTACATCAACTGTGTGTTGAGAAAATAGGAATATATTATGGGTATTAAAAAATTGTTAATTTTGAGTAAGATTAACATAAAACAGATGAGTAATGGCAACAGTCTCTGAGGCTAATTATGCTTCTGTTAAAAGAAAATAATTTAATAGGTTTGTTTTAACATCAATTCATTGTGTTAACATGACAGCTAAAAGATTTCTATCAATGCAACTAGAAAAAGCAATGTAATACAAGCAAACATGATTATTTTAAATGAAATAACCTCACATTAGGTACATAAAGTTAACCCCCCATTTATTTTCTCAAATGGTGCACTGACCACATTATGGAATTATAAAGGCCCCCAACTCCCAACTCCCCACCCCAGCACTTACAGGGAGGGAGACCACTCTGCTCTGACGTGGAGAAAAAGTCCTGTAGTCTTTTTTGTGCCCTCTTTTTTGTCTTGGGACATTTGGCAGCCCTACTAAAGTGTATCCCACCTAATATACCAGTTTGACCCTCTCCTGTCCAGGTACTATTTTGTCTCCAACTTTCACAGGAATGAAGCTGATTGCAAATCTTAATACGGCTGGAATGCCTTTTTATGGCAGCACTTTTATGCCCTTCACTGCTAAACACTTGGCAGCGTCTGCCAGCTGCTCTTAGTACATTCAGTTTGGCGGAAATGCCCACGTTTCCTTGCTGATTGCTCTGGCGTGCCAGGACTAGATGACATTAATGGCTTGTATCCTCCAAGAACAGAGCAGAGATCGATCAGAACACCTACATGTTTCAGAGAGTATATTACCATGCTGTTAAACTAGATTATGTTCAGATGGATGTTAAAAAAGCCTTCTAAATGATTTTAAAATTGATCTTTGCAGGCAAGCAGAACAAATGATCTTGGGAACAGCACTGTGTTGCTAAGAGAGGAAAAGAAAAAAGTGTCCTGAGAAATTATGAGACATAAACACCAAGCTATTTTTTTTAAAGGCAAAGTGACCTTAATCTTTATTCGAAACAATCTAATGGTGCATTGACTGCTATATTTTAAACTCATTTTTGATGCGACCATCTTCCGACTGTTGACAGATTTATGTTCCAATTTCTCCGTTGACTTTGAGCCACTCTTGGCTTGCTCTCACATTGATATTCACACAACAAGTGAGTGGAGGACTGAGAGAGGCTCGGATCTGGAACAATTCTAACAAGCTGAGGTGCAAATCAGGGAGCCAAGGAAGCTGTGAGGACAGAGACGTTCAAAAGAGTTGGCTGGAGATGACGCACAAGATCAGGCAAGAAGACCTCAGGGGGGAATGGGAAAGAAAAAGGCAAAACCTTCAGTGGGCTGTCAGGTCCTACCCGTGCCAAGACCATTGTAATTGCCCTGAAAGCTGCATGCGAACATAGAATGTATTCTGAAATTTAGTGACATTATTCAACTGAGGCTTTTATTTAAAATGGATTTTGAGTTCAAATTATGGTTAGTAACACTAACCCTTGGGTACGGGGCTAAAATGATCAAAAATGTACAGCAATTGTTTCAGATTTAATACATTTTAATATTCACAGTACGTCAAATCACATCTTGCTGGCCATAGAGACTAAATAGATTGTGAATCTACAGTTTGAATTTCTCATCGTGGTGGGCCAGCCGTTCCACGAATAAAAGGTGAGGCAAAGTAGTAACAAGCAAAAGATTCATTGTCAGAGATCAGTGGGTACATCAGGTAAAGAGTACAAGTTGACTGTAGAATTGTGATGTGCTGATGATGTGGAGGTACCCGTGTCAGAAAGTCACAACCACAGCTAGTAGCAAATGGAGGAAGACTGACACGGACTGAATTTCTACTGGGGACTGGAAGTAGGAAGCCAGGCTGACTTCCAAATTCTGATCGGACAGAGATGAAGTGCTCTGACAAGAGTGGCAGCAATCCAAAGACAGATCACCACTTCTTAGATGAGGAACTTGGATGATGTGAATGAAAGGCATAAATACAATTGATTTTAGGTGTGTGGTAAGGATTACATGCTTTATGCAGCTGCAGAAAAGAACACAGGTGAACACCTAAATGTGGACGAGGTTTCAGGGAGCATTACTCTTTGTTTTACACCCAAACCTCAAAAAAACATGCACTTCATATTTGGACATTGTCCGTGAAGTGAATTTTAGTTTTAGTTTCATGAAACCACATGCATATGAAACTTGCCAATTTCATTCATCACTAGTATTCAGTGCTGAAGGATTATGGATGGTGTCACAATAACAGTCCAAAGACATGGTTTGGGGCAGCCACCCGTATATTGTGTCCTGGATGCAAATGAGTAATTTTGTTGAGATGTTCACAGGTTTGAGCCCAAAACAGAACTGATTTGAATGTGAGAGTATGGCGGCTTTAAAGGCCGGGACAGGACGTGACGTCTTCAGGACCGGAAGTGACGTCATCAATAGCAATGATTGAGAGAGAGAAAGTCAGTGCAACTCACCACCCCCTGGTCTGGCGTGGTAGTACTATTATTAAGGCCCTTTAACTGCCTCCCAATCGCATGTGTGTGACAATGGACATAGAACTCTTTGCTAATGGTAGTCATTTCAATAAATGTAAGGTTATGGTGGTTATGCTAGGGTTGGTGTAACACAATGTGGTAACTAAAGTTGGATTATGACCCCTTAGACCCCAGAGTGACTTAATGAATAGAGCTCTTTAATTTAGTTTACCACAGTTTAAACAATGGACACCAGGCCATTTAATGTAGCGTGGTAATTCCCCCTATTAATGGCATGCAAATTTACCAAATTTCCCTCTGGGATAATAAAGTCTGTCTAACCTGCAGACACTAAATCATTTCTTCAAGCCATTCCCTTGCTGATTTAAACCCATGGACTTCAATTGCTTCATTGAGACCCCCTTTGTGATTTTAGAGAGTCGACTGTTTCATCAGCATCTAGCTGATTTCAGCTCATAGTTAACACACAAAAATTTAATAGACAGTCATTCTGGTGTCATCTCTTCTGATGGTGTCAGCTAGTGTAGCCCACACCCCTCTAGTGACACCACTGCAAGGGTGGTCAGGTTTTGAGAATCCTTTGGATACTATGGAGGAGAAAGACACAAATAATCACTAATGAAGGCTAGACACTCGTCCAGGATTGTGGAGGGCTGGGTAACTCTTCACTACAGTGTGACCCAAGATGATGGTAGTAAAATATTGGGAATTGTCTGGATTCTGGGGAGGAGAAGGTCACTAACACATTGTATTTGGTGAAAGTGGGATTCTCATTAAGAATTTTTGTTGGTTTTGGAGCTTTTTACAATCATTGCACCAATGGTGTAGATTATACGGCATAAGTAAATTCTCTCAATGTTTGAGAGGGGCAGCCTTCAAAACTCAGTGACCAATGAAGTATGGCACATTGGTGAATGTGGAACTCTTCATTGTAGTTGCATTTTAATATAGAAAAATACAAGTGCTACGTGTGGTCAAAAGGAATTTATGACATGAGCTGTAAGCTCAGACGGATGATCACAAATGTGTCATCAGATTTAAGCAGTAAACCTCTGACAACTCTCCTGATACGAGATGGGAGATACTGTCCTACAGAAAGCCACCTCTGAAAAAGATTTAGGGGTTTACATTGACACAACGTTCTCTCTTCTAAGCCGATGGTTCCCAACCTTTTCTATGCCCCGCACCCCTAGAAAAAGTTTGATTGATGTTTGCACCCACTACTAAAGTAATATCACATTCGAACATGAAGAAGTCAAATATCTCATTTTTGAAACACAAATTGAATTACATACAGTACAGTAGGAGAACAAACCAAACTCAAAAAAATAAACCTTTAACTCAATAAATAAAATTTAAATATAAATTGAGCAATTTACCCTTAAAAATGTCAAGAATCTTGTAAATGCATCCCCTGAGAAGCTTAAACATTTGACTGAAGACCTGGGGATTGGGGTATCCCGAGCAGTATTAAGGAAATGACACACAATCAATGATTTTAGGGGTTTGGGGGATTGGAGACTCCCATGAAGCTACGGGTGCCAGGACTGCTAAGCAATGAAAGACAGTCAGTGAGCTTTGTCCCCCAATAACAACTGCACCGTAGTTAAAACTGCTGTGCTACTGCCAGTACCGCTAGCGGGAGAGATGGGCTGTGTGTAAGCAGCAGGTGTTGCATTCAATTCAGTCCCCCTTGCCCCCACTTCCAGGAAAAATGTCCATCAGTGAAATCAGTGACATTTCACAATCAGGGCTTGCAAAGAAATCAGTACTAGACCTTGCCCAGATCATTGCAAGGCCCAAATTCTATTGTTTTTTAAAAAGTTATTCACCTTTGTGAACACTCAACCTGCAGCAAGGATCCCGCGAGAACGCATATTTCTGTGGCTCATTCACAGGTGAAAACTGAGTGCACAATGCTTGATTCTTTTCATATCATAAAACAGGAGCACTAACTAATAAATCACCTACAAATGATGACACCCTACAAGAAGCCAACTGCACCATGATCAAGTCTGACACTGCACCTCATGCAATTTTGGCAAATCACGACGCAGCTGCCTTCTTTGTTGCATACCCTGAAATGCCATCTTGAACCTCCTGTAAGAGCGGGCACCCTGAGTTGAGACCCCAAGATGTAAGCAACAGGCAGAATTAATTAAAAAGCCAAATAAAATATTAGGTTGCATCATAAATACTGCACTGCGGTGGGCTGGCGCCCTGCCCGGGGTTTGTTTCCTGCCTTGCGCCCTGTGTTGGTTGGGATTGGCTCCAGCAGACCCCCGTGACCCTGTAGTTAGGATATACCAGGCTGGATAATGGATGGATGGATGGATAGATAAATACTATAGGATAAAAACAATATAAATTAGACAATATAAAGCACTAGTGAGGCATCATCTGGAGTATTATGTGCAGTTCTGGTCACCAGGCTACACAAAGTGTAATCCATTACTTAAGGACATGTCCTGCTCTGCCAGAACCCATTTAGTCTTGAGAAGGGGTCTTCAAAATTCTCAAATGCATTGATAATCAAGATCTCTCGAAGAAAAGGTGAATCATGTACACGAGGACACCAGTGGAAATTAAAGAGAAGCGCATTTAAGACCGAGGCCTGGAAGCACTACTTTACAGAAAGAGTGGCAGGAATTTCTAACAAACTCCTGAGTCATGTCATTGAAGAAGAAACCTTGACAACCTTTAAGAAGATTTTGGATGTGATACTTTGACAGCTTAGCTACAGAAGCAACAAATAGCTGTTTGTGAGGCTGAGGGGACTGTATCAGAAATGGTGGTGTGCAATACTGGAGAACCTTATGGGAACAGTCCTGTCTCCCTTCCCACCCTCTACACAAAAGACTTCCAGCACAATACCAGCGCTTGCCATCTACAGAAATTTGTTAAGGAGACTCAGGTCTTTTAATTTGTGCAGCAAGCTACTGGAAATGTTCTCACCGTCCAACTAATACTCAAAAGATGCATAATATCAGAATAAACTGCTCCATCACAGGGCGAACCCTGGACACACTGGATGCTGTTGTGCAAAAGAGGATGATGGCAAAATTGAATACCATCATGAAAAATCTCCTCCAGAAGGTGCTTTATTGGAGCTCTTTTATTCATAGGCTTATTTTCCACCACGGTGTGCTAAGAAGTCCCTCTAGGTTTTTTTCTGCCCACTGCTATCAGGCATTTCAATGCTTTCTTCCAGGGCACTCATTAAGTTAATTTTTGAAATACCATTTTGAAATATCGTATGTATGTATGTATGCATGTATGCTTGTATTGATTGATTGATTGGCCGCATTATTTGTCCTGTGAGTCTGTATCTTTGTTTTTAAGTTTCTGCTGTTGTATGCGTCTGAATTTTCCTTGGGATTAATCTAATCTAATGTAATCTAATCTAAGAAGATGAACTTGAAAGATTGAATGGTTCCCTCTCATTGGCCAGGTTTCTTATGGCCTTATGTTCCAAGGTATTGTTGGTCATCCATCTGTTATCTAACCCACTATATCCTAACACAAGGTCACGGGGGTCTGCTGGAGTCAATCCCAGCCAACACAGGGCGCAAGGCAGGAAACAAACCCTGGGCAGGGCGCCAGCCCACCGCAGGGCGCACACACACACACACACACACACCAAGCACACACTAGGGACAATTTAGAATCGCCAATGCACCTAACCTGCATGTCTTTGGACTGTGGGAGGAAACCAGAGCACCCGGAGAAAACCCACGCAGACACAGGGAGAACATGCAAACTCCACGCAGGGAGGACCTGGGAAGCAAACCCGGGTCTCCTAACTGCAAGGCAGCAGTGCTACCACTGCGCCACCATGCCGCCCTATTGTTGGTCAACTACTAATTAATCTTCTAGGTGTCATAGAAGAGGGAGCTTCAGAGTGGGTCACTGCTGCTTGGTTTAAGATGAAGGCAGGGAGTTCATTGACTGTGGCACCCAGGTTATGCACAGGCAGAAGGCTGTTTTCTACTGCTGTAAGCAAATTAATGGAGATGTTAAAGTTCAGGAAAGGTTTGGCAGACGTGTTGAGCATTGGCATCCTGAAGCAACCAGGCATATTGATATTAAGACTTCCAGTATGTATGTTGAGATCTGGGTGGAAATATTTTTGCATGAGGCGGGAGAACAAACCTGATTATTGTCAGAATATTAGTGACATGTGAGGCCATCATGACAACAAGGGTGGTAGTGTACTGTACACAGAAGACTGAAAAGTGTCGAGCATACAGTCCTGGCTGGCCGCCTTTATTGGACTGGCTCTATGAGGCTGAAACAGCTCCTCTTCACAATGTCTGCTCATAGACCTAATGATGCCCATACTTTACTTATTTTTGGAAGCATCACTCCTATTTGTCATCTCCTTTATGATGCCCTATTGGTAAGTAATCTTTCTTTATTTGCTATAGTGCTTTTTACAACAAGCTTTTTGCTAAGTAAAGTTTTTTGTTTTCTTTCAGCTCTTTGGCACTTGCCAAAACATAGTGCCCTGGGTAGCCGTACATTTCATGACTCATAACTTTTTTTTTCACACTACTTTGAAAAGCTCTCATCTGCAATAAATTATACAAGAGGCTCAGAGCGATGTGAGGATGTTCATTTTAAGGCTGAGCTACTTTCAAGTGATAACTCTTAAAAGTTTGAAGATCAAAGCTAAATCATAACAAAATGCCTCCCTTTTAGCCACAGCCTTTTATTTATTTATTTTTGTATTCCTAATGGATATTCTGCAGCAGAGGTCAGCAGAGTTTTTAAGCAGGAACCAACTTTAAACTGTCTGCTTCATAAAAGGTCCACACCATAATGGAAAGCTGCTTAAGTGCACATTATTATTCATTGATTTTATTATTAATTGTATTAATTAACAATAGTGGCCAGACACAACTGTTTTATCAGGACAGGACAAGTTTTCCAGCAGTATTTCCCAAATCTATATACTGTATATATAAAGGCCAAATACCACTGACTCACTCATCACAAAATCTCCAGAACCATGAGGACTTGGGACTTGAAATTTGGAATGCAGGTTACCCTTGGCCCATAGGTGCGCTCGCTAAGAAAGGGTTTTAAAACTGTCATGGTCCAAGCACGTTCTGTCTGTACGTCTATCCACTTATCACGAGAGAATTACTTAACGGATTTAGATCAGGTTGTTTTCTATAATTTACTTGAACTTTCCGGTTGATTTTGCGACATCTCTCATCGCGCTAAGTATCAGTTCGCTTGCGGTATCGATGTGTTTATGCGAATCCAAGAGAGATCAGGGGGGCGGGGCCTTCCTCATTCCCTCGCCGGCCTCTGTTCGAGTTGGTCTATGTCTCGCCACGTGTTGGAGTGCACCTTACTTCCGCTTAGCTAGCAATACCTGTTTGTTCAACAGACACTATCATCTACAGATTGTTAAGGAGTAACGTTTGGCATTTCTGAGGGAGAGATCAGAGCTCCATGTGTTTTGGAGGGTAGTTGCTGATTGCCAGAGATATCACGGCCATGTGCTTTTCTCCCCACGCGGGGAACGCTCTCCTGTCAGAGCTGAACACGATCATATACAATGCCAACGTCTATTGATTTTTAAAGTTTGTCCTGTTTCGTTACTATAGGGTGATACAGATCTAATTATGCAATTTTCATTACGCTATAACTTATTAAGTTTATTGCATAGAATATCACCAGAAAAATCCCAGACCATTGAGAAGAGAACTGGAATCGTCCCTGCATAAATCAAACTCATCCAGACGAGCATAATTAGATCTGGACCACCCTGTATGTGGATGTAGCCACTGGGTACAGCTAGTGATACTATAAATTGAATTTAAAAAAAAAAAACAAAACACAGAACCTAAGGAAGGGATTAGTAAATTAAGACCTGCAATTGAATAACAGAAGCAGGTAGTCATATTCGCTCATCCAATATGCTCTACCCTATTCAAAGCATGGGGCACCATTGAAATTCACCAAGTAAGAGAAGGCATTGGAAAAACTCACCACAAATGATATTTGATGCCATACTTTTTGATGCATCTTTTCCAGTTTGATGTGTTACATTTTAGACCAAGGGTGACAGGGCGGCTTCATTCTAGTATGGTTGGTGTATGCCCCAAAGTCAAGACTGTTTTCTCCATCTCTCCCCCTCTAGTTCACTAACACCAGCTCAACAAGAAGAACCATCATTGTCTGGCCTCAGACATTTATTCAGTTTGCTTAAAAAGCTGAAAACTTGAGAAATGTTGCAGCCTCACGTTCCAATGCCACATTTATTCCTGTCAACTAAAACAAATGATCTAGATGGACTAAGTTGGTGCCTCTAATTTTTCAAATTCCTTGTGTTCTTATGAGTAGTGGAGCTTCTTTTGAAGAAGTATGAAGGTACACTAGCACACCACTGGTATTGACTGTTGCACTTGCTGTTGGAGACAAAACAAGACGTGACCATCCAATCCCCAATGACGAATGTTTGGATGAAGGGAACGTTTATAGAGGCTTGGGCTAATAGAAGGAGTTCAACTCTGGTCATTGTTCATTACTTGGGTTGGTGAAACCCGGACTGTGGGGAGAATGCAATTAATCTCTTGTACCTCTGGCATTTTCAACTATTCCTCTTTATGTCTCCTTTAATTTAGTCCCTGTAGGCTCAGCTAGATAATCACAAATGTGCCATCAGATTTAAACAGTATCCCTCCATCATCCTCTCCTCACAAAAATAAATCCTCACATTGGGATACAGCTCATGTGTTCATTTGGATGTTGGCACATCAGTGCTGTCGGGGACACATTTTAAAAATAGTGTTTTTAAAAAACTAAAATTGAAGGAAAGGTTTTGAGTTGTAGTTTGTGGGTCTTTTGTTTTCAGGAGCTCAGACATTTCCTGTGATCTGTTAAATACCTGCTCTCTGACTCCGCTTAGGGCAGCAATGGAAAGTTCCAGAGGCTAGGATTTACACACGTTTTCCCTACAGCTAAATAATCCACTGGAAACTACCTGGAAAGGTTCACAGGGTCTGAAAATGGCTTTCATTTTTATTTTTATCTATCCACCCTTTCATTGTCAAACCCCTTAATATATTCCAGGATGACTGGGATGTACATCATGTTCTGGCATCAGTGGGTGAAAGGCAGTAAGCAACTCTGGAGGGGGCACCAAAGCAGCTGTAGAAGTAAAACTGGAGCACTTGAAGAAGAACTAGAGAGCACACAGGGGGATCAACAATGAAAAACCTTTGAACCCAGGGCTCTGGAGCTGTGAAGTGGTGGCGCAAAAAGCCGTGCTCTTGTGTTATTCACATCCTGTTGCAATGAGCTCATTTGCTTCATAACATTCAGAAAATCATAATTATGACGTAACTATTTTGAGAAATTACATCTTAATGATTCGATCAATATGTTTAGTTACATGATAATGCAAGTATGCTGTATAATTGCAAAATGTGTGTCCCAAATTTATAAGATACTGTCTCATGATTATGGCAGGGGTCACACACGTGCATAGGAGATGATTTACAGGCTCAAATAGTGTTATTTCTCAGTCGGACTGGGGGTTTGGCAATGTGACCTGATCCTTTCTCCCTTTTTCCCTCTGCAGTCCAGCTGAAGAATCTGCCTCTCAATGACATCACCACCAGTCCGGCCCCTGTTGATGTCACTTCCGACACCCTCTGATGATGCCATATACGGTACCCAGAATCCATCTTTCTGTCACATCAGTTCCTGTTCTGGCTTCCCTGATTCCACCTCTTCCTCTGTTCAGGCATATTCATGTCTTCATGGAACAGTTTTCAACCTGTTAGTCAGTTTGGTGTTGGACTCCTGTCTGTAAAGATGTTGTAATTTTTTTCTTGACTTTTTTTCAAGTATACGGGGTGGCCATCACCAAACCTTTTTGTGACTCTTTTTCATTCTTATTACACGGTTTGTGCCAAGATGAAAAATATATTTTTTCCTATTTAATGGCTGAAATATGCATTAATATTTCTACTATGTTATTGTATCGTGCTAATAATATTATAAAATATCTTCAGCAGTTAATATAGGGCATTCTTTGGACGCAGCTTTTCTAATTTTACATTTTAGACCAAGCAGATGAGAGCGGCCGGTCAGCTTCACTCTGGTATGAGTATATACCAGTCTTTGCTCTTACTTACCATCGGCCGGAAGGGATGAGAAAACAGAATGAAGACACAACTTAATAAAAAGGCATAGAAATAGTTACATAACTTTAAAGCACACATCATACTGAAGGTCTTCTTCCAGTGTTGAGCTGAGCCTTGCGTATCATGGTGTATAAATTGGCTACAAATTTTTACACACCCTGTTCATGTTCACGTTCAGTTGACAATACCGATAGAAGAATGGTGGTGTACATAACATAAGCACCAGAAAGTTGCAGGATTAAGATAGATAAGGTTAGGCACATAGTTGACTGGATCTGCTGTTAAATAACGCACCATAGTTACAGTAATGTTTGCACTGAAAATGGTAACCTCTGGTGTGCTGGTGGAACAAACAAAATGAAAGAAATCAAAATGAGTTCAACTTGCGTATGTAACTAGAGGTTGCCTACTGCATTCAGATCTAAATGAGCTGAAGTGCTTTGATTGGAGTTGGAGTAGCCCAACAGAGAGCTGTCCTGATCTTGGATGAAGAAGTAATTAAGAAAATGGCTAATAATGAGTACCTTCTTCCAGTACTGCAGAGATTTTGCAAAGACAGGTAAAAGTCACTGAAGAATAGTTCTGGATTGGAGGTGGGATGGTCATCAAAGATGAGACCCAGATTCTGCATCAGTTGGAGGCTTTTGTCTTTAGTTGCAACCAAGATAATCATTGACATGGTTAGAACCTCTTGGTTCTGTAGAGGAGAAGCAGGCAGGACTATGGGTCAGTAATGTGCTGCTTATGGTGAAGGCAGAATGCTCATCCAAGATGATGCTCAGATTATTAACGATTAATGAAAACTTGAATGCTTTTGGGCATACGGTAATGTTGGTCAGGTACGTGGATTACCTTTGATGATATGGAAGAGTATGCAATTGATTTATCATTTTTGGTGAAAGTGGGATATTCGTCAGGGATTCGTGATGGTGATAGTGCTCTTCTCTGTAGAGCCAAGGCATGATGCAGGACTGGATTGGCTCTGCTTTTCATGTTCATTTGACCTTGGCTTCAACTATACAAATGGCAGAGCAATTTACTCTGTGTGTTTGAGCTACCCATAATCCATTGCAAATGTGTTGTATTGCGTCAGCTTCTATCTATTGTGGTCACCTCATAATTTTCAAACTGCCTTTACTTTTCAAATAATACTCATATTTTAATTATTCAATATATTTTGTGTAGTTATTGTGTATGTTTGACTGCTGTTGTTAATATTAGGCTGTAGTGTAATTTCCCTTCAAGATTAATAAAACATCTCTTTCTTACCTATTAGACACAAGTGTTCTTCATCTCAAAGTGCGCATGGAAGTGAGCGTATACAACATTTTTGTGTGTATGCACCATTTATACATGTGGCCCCTGGTGATCTGTGGTTCAGTACTACCCTCGTGTGATCCGATTATTGACAGAGCACAAAGATGGCAGAAGGGGTCCATGTGTTCACACTGGGTGAATTTAGAGTCTTCAGTTGATGTAGCCTGCAGATGTTTGGGATGAGGGAGAAAATCAGAAAACCAAGCAGTCACTGGAGAAACATGCAAACATCACACAGACAACCAGGCAGGGGTGTAAGCCAAGAGCTCTGAAATTGTGCGGCAGTCCTCCATCACTGAGTCACATCTACATAGTTAACAAATAGGGAACAATGAAAAAAAAAAACAATACGTCAGTATCTGTTTTGAGATTCTGTGATCTGAATATCCTTTGATTGATTTTCTTATGCTCATTAAAATGAAAAGCTAAGAGTCTGCAGCATTTTTGTCACATGAAGAGGCTCCTGCTCAGCAGAGCGAGAAGATGATTTAATTTAATGGTGCTACATCTGCATTGTCTTGCCAAGATTAAGGAGGCCCCCTTGACAGTTTTTGTGAAGGTGCAACTGGGCATGGCACATCTAGTGCTTTCTCACTGTTAGAATGCCATCATATTGGAAAGTGTGTACACGTCAAGAGGGGACAGCTGCCTTCTGGCTTTACCCACAATGCCACTCAGCAGGAACTTTCTGGCCGTGCACAACACTGCTCATAGATTTCCAATAAGTAATCTGTGAGGGTAGAAAGTGAGTGACAAATGTCTGTCTTCAAATGGAAGACTGTTCTTTTAGAACCAACTGTCACCAGACCAGACCTCCTCAGGCTGCCAGTCTGCAATAGGAGCCAGCATGTAACACAAAACCTTAGCAACTGAATATTTGCATGATTCAAAAAACACAACTTAAAATAAAAAACAGAGCAAAGTCCTATCGCTGTATCATCTGGATTTTGGGCTTGTCTCACATCACCATCTGCCACAATTAATAACGCCTCCAAACTCAAGGCTGCTCATTTTAATACAGCTGGACATTTCATAGTTTCCTGCTGATTTTAATCATCCCTCTTTCTATTTCTGGTGGCTTCTATGCTTTTCACGACTCAGTTAAAATTAGCATTGTAATTGATTCACCTGTCAGTGAATGAAATCCGACAAGAGTTTTTCTGCAATGAAAACTCATTTGAGAACCCTTGGGGTTGTGCCAATGGAAATCTAATTTGGAGGCCTGCATTGTTGTCTGCGGGTCAACTGATGACTCTAAACTGGCACCATATAAGTAAGCTTAAGTGTGTGCCATGTGTGTCCTTCAAATGACTTGCACTCCAGTCAGGTTGGAGTAATTCTTTGTGCCCAGTCATGCTGGGACAGACTCTGGATACCCATAGCATTGACATGAACAAAGTAGGTCAATGTAATGGGTGGATGGGCTGACGTTTGCCTGAATTCTCTGAGGTGCGTCTGGAATATAAAGATGCAAGCCCATGATTGCTTTCATGGCATTGCTTGCTAACATATTCTACATACATATTGTACATACGGTACAACTGATGCTGAACTGTTAGGTCACTATTGGGATCAATTAAGACACAACATGTTTTGGAAACTGAGAGTCTAGAGTCCATGGTAAGACATGAGGAGTTTATCATATCTGGCTCAAGGTTGGAACCGACCCTAAATTTGGCACCAGCAGGCCCACTAACACACACTTACAGGACCACTTACAATCACTGTGTGACCATGAGCAAGTCACTTCACCAGTCTGTGCTCCAATTGGAAAAAAAACAAATGGACTTTAGTCGCTTCTCAGATGGGAGGAGGGTGAAAAGTGACAGTGCAGGGTGGCTTAGGTCCCGCCTGATACGCTTCACTTTCCTGAGACAGCGTGTAGTGTGGATGTCATGGATCACAGGGAGCTGTGTGCCCATGATCTGCTGTGCAGTTACTGTACCGGGATGTGATGCATCCTGTCAGGATGAACTCCACAGTACACCTGTAGAATCTGCACAGTGTTGTGGGGGACATCCGGGCCTTACTCAGTCTCCAGAGGAAGTAGAGGTGTCGTTGGGCTTTCTTGAAGGTCATCAGTGAGGGTGACTTCGAGGAACCTGAAGCTGCTGACCTGCTTCACAGCCTCACATCCGATGTAGATGGGGCTGTGCCCTGTTGCCTGTTTGCAGAAATCCACAATCATCTCCTTAGTTTTGCTAACGTTGAGGGTGAGGTTGTTGTCCTGACACCATTCTGACAGGAGTCTAACCTCCTCCCTGTAGGCCGTCTCATCATCCTCGCTGACCTATTAGACCTATTACAGTGGTATCGTCAGCAGACTTGAGGATGGTGTTAGAGCTGTACTTAGCTACACAGTCATGGGTTTAGAGAGAGTAAAGCAGGGGGCTCAGCACGCTGCCCTGTGGGGTGCCAGTGTTGATGGTGATGATGGAGGAGGTTTTTCCACCAATATGCACTTGCTGAGGTCTACCGGTGAGGAAGTCCAGTACCCAGTTGCACAGTGAAGAGTTAAGCCCCAGATCCAGGAATTCAGCGATGAGCTGGGAAGGAATGTCGGTGTTAAATGCTGAGCTGTAGTCCACAAACAGCAACCTTGCATAACAGTCCTCGTTCTCCAGATGAGATAGGGTGGTGTGAAGTGTTATGGAGATGGCATCCTCAGTGAACCTGTGGCAACGATAGGCAAACTGGAGGGGGTCCAGATTGTCAGGGATGATGTCCTTGATGTGTTCTAGCACCAGCCTCTCAAAGCACTTCATAGCTATGGGAGTAAGTGCTACTGGGCGGTAATCATTAGGGCAGTCTACTTTATTTTTCTTTGGGACAGGAATGATTGCTGTGTGCTTGAAGCAGGTGGGGACAGATGAAACTCTCAGAGATGTTTTAAAATATCTGTAAAGACAGCAGCTAGCTGGTCGCAACATGTTTTTAAAACGCGACCTGAGGCTCTTCCTGGGCCGGGTGCTTTGCGAATGCTGAGTCGGGAAAAAGTTTTCCTCACGTCATCCTCGTGACCCTAACAGAGACTGGGGCTCGAGTTACAGGGTCAACTTTTCAGAAGATGGGGTCAAATACCAAAGAATAATTGTCTTGGAACACACCAGTGTCGGCATGTGAATGGGCAAGAAGGAGATGTCAGAGAGGGACACAGTCTGGTCATTAAATTATACAATCAAAGGAGAAGATTTCACTAAATATTACGTACCACTTGTAGAGGCCCATGTGAGGCTATGTTAGTAAAGACACAACAGGCAACTTCTTACCAGTGACCATCACATACTGTAATGTATGTCCTGTGACAGATAGGGGGTGCTGTGGTTTCCTTGAACCCTCGGACCAGATGCCAGACACCAGATAAAAGTCCAAATAAATGACTTTATTTATTACTTTATTTAATTATTAAAATAAAAAATAATATTTATTTTATTATTACTTTATTTGTACAATATAAAGCACCTCCACTCCACAATACTCAATAAATCACAATAATAATAACACTAATCAATCCTCCACACCTCCCAGCAGCTCAGTCACCATTCCTCCCAACTCGGCTCCCTGCTGGGATCTCCCACAGTCCTTTTATACTTCTTGACCCGGAAGTGTTTCTGTCCCTCAGTTCATGTGACTATATTAACACTTCCAGGTCGGGTAAACTCCTTTTCTTCTGTCCCCGTGACTGGGACGTACTTCCGGGCTGTATGGAAAATATACGTCTCTGGGCCTCCCTGCAGCGTCCCCTGGTGGCCCCGATGTCATCGTGCTGGAATTCGGGGCATCTCCATATCGCAGGGAGGGCTCCATCTAGCGGCTTGGGGGTATTGGCCGGGATAAGTTGCTGGCCATAGTCCACAGTCCTCACTAAGCACACAACTGAGCTGATTGTGTAAGGCTTGTGCTGACCCATGGGGTGTCTCTGGGGTAGCCAAGGAGTACAAGTGGGATGAGCAGGACAAGCGATGACTGGACAGACAGTGTGGAAGATGAATGTTTTCTTCGTTCCCTTGTACTAATTCATGTATGAGAAGTAAGCTTTATGAAACCATACATTATGTAAAAGAATGCTTTGCTGAGCAAAACAGAAAAATATTTGTCCAAAGGACTCAAGGTCTAAGCATTCCGCACAAGAGTCTGCCTTATCACGTTTTCCCTTAGTTTACATCTGAACGCTGTAACAAAAGGGCCCAAGAACTCAAGTTGCACAAGGGGCGTTGATGGGGCTCAAGGATTGTGTATAATAAACGTGTTGACTGTTACAATTAATAATGATATTAAATCACGCATTCTAGGGTTATAAAAACTTGCCCCACCCAACAGACGGGGTTCAGAAGAGCCCTGACGCTGTCATGTATATTGATTGTCTGCTTTTCTGAAACTCTTCTCACTGTGACTCTGCAAAATAAAGCTGCTTTATAACCACACCTGCTGTCTTGTCTGAAGTCTTCGTCCACAACAGCAGGGCAGCAGGAGTGTGGGGTTGAATGGTCTGTACGTGACCGTGGATAGTGGCTACTTTTATACAGTTAGGAGCCCACTGAAATGATGAGCTTTACATCAGTCTTGTTCCTTCTGTTTTTGATCTCCTGGTGTAAATGTTGAGATGTGAATTGTGGTTAACAAGTGAAGAAAACATCATGTATTCAGGACTGTGGATGGGAACATGCCTGATTGACATAATAGAATAGGATGGAAGCTTGTGATTTTATTCATTACACTTGCATTTTTAAATGTGTTGTTTCAATCCACTGCATCCATTAGTCAGTTGAGAGGAAAAAAGCTAATAGCAGAACAGCAAAAACCAAGCCAAATATTCCATCACTTAGAAGCACAAAAAAAGCCCCAGTGATTCACAATGCAGTCAAATGAGACAGCAGTGAAGCGCTCCTCTAATTGCCTGTGAGAGGGCAGGACCACCGTGATGGACAGTGATGCTTTTGACCGTTGATGGGTGCACATTCATATGTCATGTACTACTTCTGATCTGTGCTATGAACAACAAATGGTCTTATTTAGAAAGCGCAGTCGGCAGGATCACACACACACGTGCTACACACCTCTTTTACAATCAGCCCTTCTCCCCATCAGTCTGTTCATTCTCTATTAGACCCTTAGTTACTGCAATATTGTCTTAATAAATTAAACACTTTATGGTACCCCGTGTGATGAATTTACTAGCACAGAAGATTAATTAGCTTGGCAGATTTCCAGAAGCCTCAATGATGTGTTTGTCTGTACACGGCTGTTAATTACCTCGCCGTGTTTAGCTTTCAGAAAAGATCAGAAAGTGGAATGCCTCCATTTTAAAAGGTGAGCATAGGCCAAATAAACAACGCAAAAGAAAGCAGCAAACAAAGTTCACAGATCAACAAGTAAAAAGTGGTCTTTGCTGCATTTAGGAGTCATCGTAAAAGATCATTGACAATTTGGACAACCAGGAGGAATAGGATGGATGAGCTTGTTGGACTGAATAGCCTGTTCTCGTCACCATTTTTTGAACACTCTGCTGTTCTAAAAGCACAGAAATCTTTCCTCTGATTTGTCCACTCTTCACTTGACGAGTGACCAAAGTAAGTTCTAATTTATAGTTATGTGTCACAGTTAATCGATCAGAGGTTTGGTCAGTCTGTCAGTCAATCCATCAATCCGTCTTTCAGTCAATCAGTCATTCAAGCAATTGGTCAATCAAATAATCATTTAGAACTGCACACATAGTCATTTATTCGTTTAGCCAATTAATCAATCAATGAATAAATCAATCAGTCAGGTTATAATTTAATCAGTTAATACATTTGTCATTTAATAAGTTAGTCACTCAATCAATGAGTCAAGTCAGTTGATCACTGAAGGCCCTGTCACATTACACAACTTTTCCAGCATTTTTCTGTTGTGGACTTTATTTATGTAATCCTAGTGAGTGGGACAGTCGCATCCTAACCCTAACCCTAGTGACTCAGTTAAACCATTCTGTGACTCGCCCCGACAAAATCAAAGAGGTTTTGTCTTAAGTCATAGAGGCAGCTCTGGCTGCATGGAGACCCAATGAAAATTTGAGGTGCCAACCCGTGCCACCACATTTATAACCAAAGTAAAATAAATGAAAAAGACGCATGCAATGGCACAATAGAAATTATCTATGATAGAAACTTGTTCTGTCTGTAAGGCTTCTCATTTCAATAAGCATTTTCTTGTGTGGATCAAGTTCTCTCTTGAACTTCAACATATGAGCTCTGATTTCCAGAAGTGAGACACCATCTTCCGGGAGCTTGTGGTCTTAAACGATCCCAACCTGAAGAGGTGGGGCTTTGGAAGTACTGGGTGGGGCAAGCTGTCCTATATTGGCAATCTTTTTGGCACTACAGGGTAAAAAAGAAATGACATAGTTAGTGACTTTGCCCCCTCGTGGTCTAGTGGGGTATTGCACTCCTAACTTGAGCCTGGAAGGTGACCCTCAGACGTCCATGTGTTGCAGCATATAAGATAGATATGAGAAATAAAGCACATGGGTTATTTGGACCTTGCAAGCAGTAAAGATGTTCATCTGTTTGACTTCTCCTGTTTTATTTACTAAGACAGAATGGATAAAAGGAAAAAAGGGACCAAGACAGCAGCTAAGTTCGTTTTACACCCAGGCTCTGTCAGGCACCACGTTATTGGTTGTCAGGAAAAAGGGCGTGCTCACAAAGCTTTGGAA
Source organism: Polypterus senegalus (assembly GCF_016835505.1). NCBI lineage: Eukaryota > Metazoa > Chordata > Cladistia > Polypteriformes > Polypteridae > Polypterus > Polypterus senegalus. The sequence continues at coordinate 34,217,175 of NC_053170.1, read as the reverse complement.
ATTTGAAAGTGGGTTAAAAAGTTGTCATGGAGTCATGTAATCTGACATCCCCATTGATATTTAGTTATGTAACATGACTTTCGCAATGAAATCAGCAATTGCATTCATCCTGTTTGACATCCCCTCTGACTAGAAGTCGTGTAATATGACATTGGATTAAGACAAGCAATCACCCAGTCTTTCAATCAATCAATCAATCAATCAGTCAATCAATCATTTACCTGGTCATTCATTTGAACCATCGATCAAACTTTTGACCCATCAATAAATCAGTCAAGCCAACAGTCTGTCAGTCAATGAAAGCTTATGCAGTATACAAAGCTATTTCTCAGCGTGCTCTGCAAATCATCACAAGAGAACAGACTGAAAAACACACGGCACAGATCAGGTGGTCCACTGATTAGATCTGCTACCTCCAAACTCCAGTATTCACTGGTTTAAACCTTGGCCCGATCACTGCCTATCTGGAGTCTACACGTTCTCCCCATACCTTTGTGGATTCCTTCCTGCCCACTCTGTTTTTTTCCATGTATGTTATGTTAAATGGAATGTGTACGCTGGTGTGGTGTTTGCTTGAGTCTGCCCTGAAACAGACTGGCACCCATCCAGAGGTGACCTCAATCTCAAATGCTTCGGGGATGGCAGCCATCTCATTTGATGTATCTTTCATTGAACCATATCAGTGGTTCTTTAACTTTTTCTCTCCTTGCAACCCAATTTTGTACCTTCGAGACCCAGAATCACTGCTGATCGTCATTCTGATGTGAGTCTTGGGGCCTTGGAGCGTTGGTGACACAGATTGCAGTAGATCAATGGTGTTGTAAGAATGCTAGGGTTCGCTGTTGCCCCTTAAACCCAACAGACAGATGCTCAGGACACAGGATAAAAGCACTCTGAAGTATTTTAATTTTTCTTTTTTTAAACACCAGCCACAATAAACAGGCAAGTGAATACACAATAATATTCTCAAAAATAATAATAACAAAAATTCTCCCCTCCACACCTCCCAGCAAGCTCTGTCCTACATTTCCTGACTCCGGCTCGCTTGCTGGGTCTCCAACAGTCCTTTATATAATCCTTCTCAGATGGAGAATTGGCTTTTTCTTCAGCCCAGAATTACTTCAGGGCTCCCGTCCTCATAACTTAGAAGTACTTCTGGGCTATGGATGAGGCATGGCTGCTCCGGTCCTCTCACAGCTCCTCCTGGCGGCACCCACGGTACCCAACAGGGCTGAAAAACTGCACTCAAAGTCCTAGGATGCCCTGCAGGAATCTGGGGCACCGTTACACTCCAGGGGAGCTGCCATCTAGTGTTTTGGGGGAGATAGTGCCCTGAAAAAGCTGCCTTCCCCCATCCTTACGTCTTAGGGGTGTCCCGGCCAGGATGAGCTGCTGGCCGTCCTCCACAACGTTTACTTAAATTGCCCATGGCAACCCATTGCAAGACACTCCACAAACTGAGTTTGACCCTTTATCATTATGCACTGTTGTGAATCATGAATCTCTGTGTTTCAAATCCAAACAACACCCGACCCAAAATGGGCCATAAACCATAGTTCAAGATCCTATGGATTGTGTGGTTCCTGAAAATAGGGATAGTTAGACAGGATCATATAATGTTAACACATTAACATGAAATAATAAAATGTACTAGATGGATTTCTGATAGGCAAACAAAACAATGTGTTCTAACTATCATACTGATCAAAAATGAAATATTCCTCATGTGACCCTCCATATTTATTAAAGATTAATATTTGAGTCAACAAGTGAGAGTGGGAGTCACAGACAGGGTTACTAAATTTCCAGCTGCCTTTCCACTTTATGCGGTGGGCTGGCACCCTGCCCGGGGTTTGTTTCCTGCCTTGTGCCCTTTGTTGGCTGGGATTGGCTCCAGCAGACCCCCGTGACACTGTGTTAGGATATAGCGGGTTGGAGAATGACTGACTGACTGACTGACTTTCCACTTTAAACTCCTTTGCTCTTTTCCTCCAAAGCCATGAATCCACATTCATCTAACCATTTGTCAATCAATTCATGCCTCATTTTTAATTTAACAATTCAGGATCAATAAACTTTTAAACATCCATGCCGGTGCTGAGCCTTCTCACCGCGGTCAGGAACTTGTCAGGTGAAACAAATGAGTGCTAATTTGCATTGACATTTAACTGTTAACCTAGAATGGTTTCCTTTATGGATATCACAGAGTGGCCTAATGTATTTGAACAATATTCTTATCAGTAGAACACGGAGACGGAGTATGAGAGTGCTCCATGATAATTATTAAATAAACAGCACTATTGTTCAATAACTAAGAAATGGCAACCCCGAATGAAATATTACTTTGTTTATTCATACATTTTTGGAACCTACTTATTACAACACAGGATCACTGCCAACTATTGCTTGTCACAGTAACACTAAGGCGCTTGTCCACATTTTGAAATGAAAGGAAAATCAATGCAGATAGAGAAGGCCCACTCTGACACAAGGAGGACATGCAAATGTTACACCGATAACTTTCCACTTTCAGCAGCATGACTCTCCAGATACAGAGGCGTAGCTAGGGTTTTCAGCGCCCGGGGACAACTGAAGATTTTGCGCCCCCTCCTGTTTGCCAAAATGCAATGGGGAAGGGAAAGAAAATTTAAAAAAATGTATTTAAAATAATAGTATTTTAAGAAAAAAAGTTCATATAAGTCTCCGAAAATGATAAAGCCACCTCGTGTTCTTTAAAATCTAAATCTGTCATTAGTTTTTGTAAGAAAATAAATGTTTTCTGCATTTAAAAATGATTTTAAAGAAAGTATATAGCAAATTATAAAGCAAAATAATTATCCTTCTATATAAAAGCGGTCGGGTGTCCTTCCGTCCCGTGAGTGCTACGCAGGTGCGGAGTTTCACACACGCCCCGTCCATTTTGCAATGCACGATGGGATTTGTAGTTTCGTTTTTCCAGGTAAAAGATGATTTTCTACTCCAGTCTGTGCGATATCTTCTTCTTCTTAGTTACTATATAAAAGCGGTTGGGATTGTCCTTCCGTCCCGTGAGTGGAAAGCGTAGTGGTATTCCGCTTATCACAGACTTACTACTTGCAACTTGCGGTACGAAGCGACATGATGTGAGCAGAGGTCTGGTGCTCCCATTGTTCCCTTGCTTTTGTGCGCGATGCGCTGGAAAAATAGACCAAATTATGGCTCTGGAAATAATTAATGTTGATGGAGTACAAATGCCTCACCGCATAGTAAATATCAGAGGGGTTCAAAAGGGCGACCTCAATATAGAAAAAAAGTTTAAATTTCATCACAAAAATAACAGAAACTACGAGTATTAAAGTAATACCGCTCAAATGCAGTATAACCAAATTAATGAGTTTGTATAAAATATCAAATTGATCTACATATTGAATTGCCTTAAGAAGTGGTCAACTTAAAAGTCGGTCGCCTTCAAAGGCAGGTCAGCCTAGTATATTTATAAAAACTGAATTACTTACGATTTATTCGTATGAAAATATGATGGGGAAACGTCTAGACTTTTGCAGCCATCTACTAGAATACTTCACCACAGCCCAATCAATTTTCTATCAAACACATAAACACAAATCACTTGGCACACAGAAATGGCATTTACAACAACTTAGACAATGATACACTAATGCCCCATGTCAGTCGTGTGACCTGTTTAATAATGTCAAAAATGTTTCTGGCATATTAGAGTAGTGGAGGGGATAAACTATTGTCTGTTGGGTATATAGAACTAATATGTGCTTAGAAATCAGAAAGAGACAAAAAACACAGGAAGAAGATATCCTCATACTGATGGAGTGATCGACTGAGTATGCAAATGTTTTTTATTTACTTTTTAGTGCATTTAAGAATGGAAAACATTTCATTCTAAAATTTCGTAACATCAATTTGTCGCCCACTGGATGTCCCCCCTTGCCCCCCCCCAGCTACGCCACTGTCCAGATAACTGCATAAATATTTAGATAAATGAAGCACATGACTAATTCCGTGATAAAAATAGTTGGACCCAGAAGTTTGACAACTGTCACAAGGGCCCAGGAGGCCATCTTAGAATCCTGCTCTGGTCGCTGTCTGTGTGAAGTTTGCATGTTGTTCCTATGTCTGTGTTCTTTTCTCTTCGTTTTCCTCCCACATTTCAATGATGTGACCCCTAGCTTTACTGATGACTTTAAATTGTTTTTGTGTATGGTTGTGTCCAAGTGTGGAATGGTGCCTGTTCATGCTTGGCTTTTGCTGCTGCTGGAGTACACTTGAGCTCCTAAAATTTGGGTAAGTGGGTTTATAAAATGGATGGATGGGTAATTGACTGTGCCAATGCTGTCACAAAGGTGATAGATGGTGTGGTAAAGACTGCAAGAATGGCCCATATATTGGAGATGGGTTTGTGGATATAATCAGTCAGGTAAGACTACATAGATCATATAAACATTCTCAGGAGATGACAACCATCACTATTTTTTTTTAAAGTAGCACTGGACAGGCCTGCACGAGGGATCATGTGATGGATGACAAAATCACCTCAATGGCGGTGGTGACACACTTCTCACAGGTGCTTTCCACCTGGTAAATGTTGCCCATATTTCTTCATCATCTCCTTTGTCTCAGCTGGTGTAGGTGAAATCATTATATTTCATTTTCTTTAAATTGTTAAAAGGAATATAGACAATGTTTATATTATCAACAACACATGCTTTAAATATAATCGTTTTTACTTGAAAGCAGTTTGGCTAAACATAGAAAGAAGTGCTAGCAGAGACAGTAGTCAGAGGACTAAACTAGCAAAAATGAGACTCACCAGTGTAAAAGAGCAGTCTAGCGAGATGGAAGGATCCGAACTTTAAATGGTAAACTGATCATTTTCTGGACTTTCCACATGTGTAAAAGTGAAGCACTTGAGCCACTGGTCATCATCTTTGTGTGTGCACACCTCATGCAGATGTATTGATATGGTCTGTCAAAATGACATTGGCCAGAGAGAGGCTGGAGATGTTCACCTTGGCTTTAACAAGCTTTAAATGGTCATTAGCCTAAAATGAATTTATTTATGAACTATTATTCAGGAGAAGAATCATAAGGAGGAGAACCAGAAAGAACATAGCCATGCAGAAAGGTGACAGTGTAACACGCTAGGGGTCACTGTAGTCCCTTTCAACCCAACAGACAGATACACTGAACACAGAGTAAAATCACCAAGAAGGCATTTAATTATTTTCTTCTTGTGTTCCGTGCCCGAAAGTACCACCACCACCATAAACAGGCAAGTAACAATAATAATAAAAACAACAATACAATAAAGCACACAAATCTCTCCTCTTCTCAGCAAGCTCTGTCCTAATACCCCATACTCTGGCTCGCTTGCTGGGTCTTCAGCAGCCCTTTATATAGTCCTTGACCCAGAAGTGCTTCTGTCCTTCCACCCACGTGACTTGCTAGCACTTCCCGGGTCAGATGAAGAATTTGCTTTCTTCTTCAGCCCGGACGTACTTTGGGGTTTCTGTCCCCGTGACTCGATAGTATTTCCAGGCATATGTCCCCAGGTCTCTTGGCAGCACCCAAGGTATCCAGCAAGGCTGAGAAGCTGAACTGTAAATCTTATGGTGCCCTGTGGGAATCCGGGGCACCGCTATGCTGCAGGAAACTTACCATCTGGTGTCTTGGGAGAGGCAGTGTCCCACAGTAGCTGCCTTCCCTCATCCTTCTCTTCTTTGGGCATCCCAGCTGGGTTGAGCAGCCAGCCGTCCGCCACAACAGTAAGAAAGTGAATGCCTCACACATTGGGTGTGTCAGTCTGCATTGTCGATGACAGCACCTCAAGAAGACATGTTGTATAATTAATAATCCAAAACCACTAACTTTGATTTGCTTCCGTTTTTTGGCACATTGAAAGAATTTAAAACTACAATGACTGAACAAAACTGTATTGCCTGCTCCCCTTGCTTACATTTAATGTTTGCTCTTTACTGCTGCCTGGGGTATAAATGAATAAAGAGGACATATCTTCTAATAGGTGAAGTGTAGAACAGTAGTGTCATCCCAAAACCTTTTCATGATAAAATACATTGTCATGAGCCTCAAAGGGGAAGCTGGACTCAGTTTGGGTCAATCCTTGCTGCTTAAACCTGACATCAGTTATTGAAATACGCAGGTGCTCACTGGTACTCACCAGTACTCCATACCAAAACTTCTATACTCTTCTATACCGTTTGGAGTACATGGAGGTTTTCCTGCATACCAGCAGTGTATGAAGTCAGCCAGTTCTCACTAGTATGCAGTACAGGCACTTCTACTTTTTGTTTTTTGGAGTCTGAACACTTTTTCTTTCATTATTCAATACTATAATGCAACTATCTCCTAGAAATTAACCAAAGTTCTCCTAGGGTAACCAAAGTTCTCTTTCATAAATTGTTTAATGTGCCATATGTTGGAATAACAAATGCAAGGCATTTTATTGCTACAAATGTTTGTGATGCGCTGTCTGTTGGAATGACAGAGACATAACAACAGGACAGACACAGATACACAGACACAGAGACACTTGTCCTTTTATTAAACTGGATGTATTTAGTCATATTTTTATCTAAATACACAGGCCAACATTTTGAAGAAAAACACAAATCATCTTAACAAAAATTAAATAACAACCCACTGCTCAGAGCCCACCTGTTTTGTCTTGGTAGAGTAATATATTACTCTGCTTTCCCTTTTTGTTTTATTAATATGTAGGGTTTGTCAGAATGCCTCAAATCTCCCAGACTCACCACTATTAAAAGGTATTGTACTATATAACCTCTTGCCACCTTCCCTTCTACATTTATAACCTCAGGCAATTAGGTGTAGTAAAAGACCAGCAGGAGTTAAATTACAATTGAAATAATGTATTATTGCTAATATTCATAAATAATAACAATATGCAAAGTATATTTGAATATTGGCAACCATACAACCTGATAAATGTTGATATGTAGTTTCCGGCGGCACACAAACTTGTTAGTTACTTAATTAGTTAGTTACTTAGTTACTGTCTCTAGTTATGGCATCATTTGTGGTCAGATTTCTCCAGAACAGGCCACATGCCTGTCTCAATATGGCTGACGAGCTGCGCTCTTCATTGTGTTGTCCTTTTCAGTTCATGGTGTGAGATGCACTTTTTTCAGTTGGCCAGAGAAAGAGAGAGAGGTAAAGCAAGCAAATATATAGGTTTTCTGTCCAACACCTACAGCCAATAGGGTGTCATGGTACTTAAAGGCTTCTGATACAGGCCAATTCCAAACAGCCATACTTCAGACCAATGGGGCAGAGAACATTTTCACACCTACCCCCGTAAAGCGTGTCAGTTAGGCAGTCTGGCTTTCTTGTGGGGGTTGATTGAGGGACTCCAGCAAAGAGACATTTGTCAAACTTGTTTGAGGAATTTCCCCCAAACCTGCCGTAAAAGTTCACTATCCTGACTTGGTCCTAGGGGGTAGACATGAATGCTTCTCACTAATGTAACATTAATATAACATTGTTTTGGTCAAGTTACAAATAAAGACATACAAAACATTTATCAACGTGTATGCAGAATTTCACACTACAACACTACCCTACAACACTTTAACACAACCCTACCCTAAATTGAAAACAACAACAAAGAGAACAGCACAGTGTTCACTCCATTTCAAAGAAGTAAAGCTAAGGATTTGGGCTGTGGCCAGTACCATAGGGCATCTGTACATGGACTAGCCATAGCCTATCAGTCCATTTAACAATGTAAGAGTCTGATACCCGATTGGTCTTTGCTGTTGAATGTTCTAAAGCATTTTTCATTTTATTGAAACAAATTATAATGAATTTACATACAATAAGGGTTACCAATGATTAAGGCACCAAGGAATATGTGCTAAATTTAGATTAGAGTAGATTAGACTAGGCTAGACAGCACTCTTTACAGAAACTCAATCAAGCAATCTGTTAAAATATAAATAACTAGCAAAATACCCGCGCTTCGCAGCGGAGAAGTAGTGTGTTAAAGAAGCAATGAAAAGAAAAGGAAACATTTTGAAAATAACGTAACCTGATTGTCAATGTAATTGTTTTGTCACTGTTGTGAGTGATGAGTGTTGTTGTCATATATATATATATTTACCCACACACACATAAACATATATATATATATATATACATATCTATACATATACACATATATACATACATATATATCTACATATATACACACATATACATACATACACACACATATATACACACAAATACATATATATATATATATATATATATACATATATACACACACACATATATAAACATATATATACATATACATACATATCTACATATACACACACAGCTATTTCAGTATCAGTGCAATACGCTGTTTGTTAAAACGGTTGACTCCGCTCTTACGTGCAATAACAAATCAAATCATTCAGTTGTCTTTGCTCATATGTCATTTTAGAGCTGGACGCCTGGCATCTTTTTGGCCACAGTTCGTTTCTGTTTGCTGTGAGGTTCTGTGTTGTGGAGATTCTCAGGATGGATTGCAGGTGCTCATCAGTGAGGCGACTCCTGTGTGCTGTTTTGTTAGTCTTTATCACTGAGAAGAGCTTCTCACACAGATATGTGCTACCAAACATGCACAAGGTTCGAGCCGCATGTAGACGGACTTTTTTTGTTCATCAAAGTCACCAAAGCGCCGTGCAAACTCAGTGCGCAGTGCGCTCAGTTTATCAGCAAAGTGCGTATTTGGGAACACCGTAGTGATGACTTGGTTTAACAGTACTTGGCAACAGGGAAAGTGGGGCAAGGTGAACTGGTGCATTTGTGTCTCCCATAAAAGCAGCTTCACTTGAAATCACTTTGTGATTGTGCACGGGTTAAAACGTCCGCTGAAGTGTCAGATTCTTATTTAATTATGCTGTTTTCTGTATCTTCTGAATTGCATTCAGGTTACCCTGATGCAAGGCAGCTGAAGCGCTGCATTATGGGATCTGTAGTTTATTGTGTTACCAGCGCTTCATATACCGGGCTTTAATAACAATAATACAGTATATAAAATGATCTCGGGCGGATATAATTACACGCCGGGCGGATGTGGCCCGCGCCCTTGAGTTTGACACATATGGACTAAATAGAACTTGAAAAGATATGTTTTTCAAATGTGATCGCGCAATTCAGATAGAGTTGACGCAAGACTACAGCCTGCATGCCTCAATGAGTCATCCTCCCTCGCTCTTACTTTTTACCGTTCATCTAATGAATACACTGAGTATGGCTTTACCAAAACAATCATTGATGGCGAATAAAGTATCCATTATTCGAGTATGTAGAGCGGGATATATATATATATACATATATATATATACCAGCGTGTCATAGCGAAGTAGTGTGTTAAAAAGGTAGAAAAGAAAAGGGAACATTTTAAAAATAACGTAACATGACTGTCAATATACAGTATTTGTTTTGTGAGTGTTACTGAGTGTTGCTGTCATCAAGGATTTGATTATCATTATTTCTTTCAATCAGGTTCGTATTTGTAGGATGTGTTGTGTTCAAGTTACATTCCGTGTTTGTCAATCGTTGTAAAGATGACAGGTTTCATTCATCGATTCGTTTCTTACTGCATCAATAAACAGCTCGTCTTCTTCTTTATCTGAGACCTGACACACTGCATGCACGGGTTTTTTACACTGTCTTCCTTTAGCGGGACATTGACTTTTTCCACCGTGTGCTTTGTTTCCAGTAGCTGGATTTATGAATATGCTTATCAGGCGCTTCATATTTTTGCTGCCTTTTCAATTGTGTAATTCGGTTTTGTTCAGCCTTTGGAACTGTTGCTTTTATCTGTGCACTGCGTCAGTTCACGTGAGCCACTCGGTGTACATGCATCGAAGTTTCCCAGCTGTGCTGGTGCCATCTCGTGCTATGTCCATGGCTGTATTTAATGTTACCTTAGTCCTGGCACTTAAAACTTTCTCTCGCAGTTTCGCTGAGTTTGTGTCAAACACCACCCTGACCATCTCATCTTCCTCTCCATAAGCACAGTCCTTCACCCGTGAATATTTACCCGTGGAAGTTTGCTATTGGATTGCCGCTGACGGACGGCCTTATATGGGCAGGCACTAAATTACAAACGCCAGCGGCAGCCTGTCTATGAACTTAATTTAAAGTGTAGGTTTACATCGTGCTTTGTTTCGAAGTAGCAGAACTCATGAATATGGTTGTATATGTCACTTTCGCTCGCTTCTTATTGTTTCGCTGCCTTCTCAATTATATAATGCATGTTTTCTTAAGCGCTTTTTTGAAGTCTTCCTGGTTTTCTATGTACTGCGTGATTACGTGGGAGGCGTGATGATGTCACACGAAACTCCGCCCCCACGGCGTTGAAGCTCATCTCCATTACAGTAAATGGAGAAAAACTGCTTCCAGTTATGACCATTACGCGTAGAATTTCGATATAAAACCTGCCCAACTTTTGTAAGGAAGCTGTAAGGAATGAACCTGCCAAATTTCAGCCTTCCACCCACACGGGAAGTTGGAGAATTAGTGATGAGTCAGTGAGTGAGTGAGTCAGTGAGTGAGTGAGTGAGTGAGTGAGGGCTTTGCCTTTTATTAGTATAGATATAACAAACAACAACAACCCCCTCAAATACACACCAATATTACTACAAAGGAAGGAAAATGTCCGACTTGTCCAAAGATAAACAGAGCAGTCACGTTCAGAGTGGGGCATGTTATAGAGGCATATTGTGATGGAGATAGCATCAGTTTCTGTGGACCTGCATACCAGACTAACACAAGCTGTGCCGGGTCAGGGCACAAATGAAATTTTGGAAGAAAACGCAGCCTGTAGTCTTCACCAGCACAAACAGGGAATCTATACAAACAATTTTGACAGGGAGCGTTTTCGATGATGTCAATTTGCATTCTGCACAAACACACACAAGCACACATTCAGCTTTATAAATTAGATAATAGAAGGATCTATGCTGTAAGTGACTTTTTGTATGAGTAGCTTTAGTTCATGCTGTCATTTATTATCAGTGATGCTAATATTCCCGTAAGTGCCATTTAGACATGGAATTTTTAAGAACAGCTGTCACTGAGCAAATCATCCAGCACTGGAAGTGAGCGGCGGCACTGAACACAGACAGCAGTTGGCTTTGTTCATCATGGCCATGTGCGAGACTATAACCACAAAGGAACTAGGGATGAATTATTACAGTTTAACTCAATCAGATTTCCTTATTTAATGATGTGAATCAAGCCTATCTGCAGCCTTGTTTTTCATCTCAAATCTTCTACCATAATGATAACAAAAGCTATGACTATGGTCCTGAACTTTCCTTATTTCCTAAAAGGCTACCTAAATTGAAATAATCTGAAGTCTACTGCAATATGCACACAGTAATTTACATTGAACCTGGCACAACGCAATGGTATTACAACACAGTCGAGAGATATAATCCTTAACTTGTATTCAAGACAGTATATGATTATCCTTGATTAATGTTGTTTGGTGTAAAGTCTTAGGTTGTTTCAGCAGTAATTGAACTTTATAAGAGTTGTTTCAATAATTATTTGGTTTTCTGTAAAGGGACATGATGGTACCACAGGAGCCAGTGTCCTAGGTGTGGGTCCTTTACTGGCTGCTGCTTTTTGTGGATTTTGTATCTTCTGTCTGTGTCTGTATGGGTTGTTCTTCCAGAAGATGGGCATTCCTCCCTCAGCTTAAAGATGTGCATGTTGGGTTAATCTGCATGCGTGGCTGCCGTTGAGGACTGATGCCACCTAATGGGTTCATTCCTGCCTCACAACCAAAACTACCAGGCTTCATATTTCCATTAACCTGAATTTGAAGTAAGTAGTTTTAGCTTTGAGAATGCTATCTTGTGTTGCTTTGTATAAATACTTACTTTAGCTTTTTAATTAATTAATTTTTTTATTAGTCTGTTTGTTGAATCCAAAGTGGAAGGGTGTCATCTTAGAAATATTTAACAGCCAGCATGGCTTAGGCAAATTGCTGAGGCCCTAGCCTCCTCCCATGGCTTATGTTGTTTGGCCTTGTGACGACAATGGTGTGAAGCTTCCAAAAGATCCTCAAAAAATTTGGACAGGAGTGTCAGTAGGCTTTGTGTCATATGAACCAAGTTACCCGCACTGTTCTATAATATTTCTGTAATTGCTTAGTGCTCTGATGCTGATCTTTCTGATCATAAAATATGTCATTACGGTAGGAATTGATGAGAAGAATTCATGATTAATTGCAGAATTACGGTATTTGAGGTTGCGTCTAGAGTGCCTCTTTCTCTTGTATGATTTGGCCCAAAAACTAATCAGCACATCATCTTCACATAACAGTTTCGTGTTTGGTATATTTCCATCCATTCCTCATGCTAACTGTGAAGCATGACAGTGGAAATGTTATGGTTTAAGGTTTGCTTTGTTGCCTCATGGCCAGGGTAACTTGCAGTTATCAAGTCAACTATGAATTCTGTATCCTATCCACGGAGAACGTGAGGCCATCTGTTCAAAAGTAAAAGTTAAACTGAAAGTGGACCATCCATACACAATGATGATTTAAAACACACTAGCAAACCCAGCAAGGAATGCTCAAGAAGAAGAAATGGAGAGTTTTGGACTGGCCTAGTCAAAGCCCAAATTTGAATCCAATTGAAATACATCCATCCATCTATCCATTATCTCCTATCTACAGGGTCATGGGGGTCTGCTGGAGCCAATCCCAGAAAACACAGGGCGCAAGGAGGGCAACAAACCCTGGGCAGGGCACCAGCCCACCACAGGGTGCACACACACAGGACAATTTAGGATTGCCAATCCACAAAACCTGTATGTGTTCGAACATCAGAGAACCCGGAGGAAACCCACGCAGAGAACATGCAAACTCCACGCAGGGAGGACCCGGGAAGCGAACCCAGGTCTTCTAAATGCAAGGCAGCAGCGTTACCCACTGTGCCACCATGCCGCCCTGAAATACAGTACAATACAATACAATTTATTTTTGTATAGCCCAAAATCATACAAGAAGTGCCGCAATGGGCATTAACAGGCACTAACTTTTGACAGCCCCCCAACCTTGACTTTCAAGAAGACAAGGAAAATCTCCCAAAGAAAAACCCTTGTATGGAAAAAAAATGGAAGAAACCTTGGGAAGGCAGTTCAAAGAGAGACCCCTTTCCAGGTAGGTTGGCCGTGCAGTTACCGTCAAAAACAGTTTAAATACAATACACAGACCAGAACACAATCCTCAATCCAATATAATAGTGCAATAGAAATATTACAAGTTCAGAGCAGAATTCAACAGTAGATGATATTACACAATATGATTTGAACTTGGAAATGTTGTGGGTGGATTTGAAACGGGCGGTACATGCAAGACAACCCACAAACACCTTGCAAGTGAAGAAATTTAGTATGAAGAGTCATCAGAAATTTCACAGAATCAACATCAGGGAATGGTGGACACTTGTGCAAAACTCCTAAAGTACAAGAAGTCAATTCTGCGAAAGGCGACAATACCAGCTTCTGAGGCCAGGGGTGTGCGTCCTTGATCCCCCATTATATCTACTGACATCTTTGTTATATAAATGATGGAAAAGGCACATTTTCCTTGTGTTTTTACTCAAGTTTTGCACCTTTATCTATAGGCACTGTTTGCATGAAGATCAAATGTTTGCCTATTCAAATATGTTAAAAAGTCAAATATTTCCATGGGTGGTATTTACTTTTTGACATGAATTTGCCCAGAATTTTGCATATAAATATTATATACATATTGCTTGGTGTTTTCATTTTTTATTCATTTTACTTATTTTTTCTATTATATGCATTTTGATTGCATGCTGTTTTGAGTTATTTATTTTGTTGTTTTTTTTTTTTTTAATTATATATAATCTGCAAATGTGCACAAAATTATGAGGTAGTTTACTATGTATAAATGACTAATTAAATAAATAAATGCAACCATTAGGGTGTTAAGATGAAAACACAAGGCTGATATTGTTTCAAATGTATTCATATTGTCATATAAATTAATATCTAAAGTGTTGTTTCTTTATCAGGTTTTCAGAATAAGTATCTGTTCAAAATTTCCCCTTCATAAATGTTGATGAGACAATATTTTGCTTGAACAGGGAAAATGTAAATATATTTAATATTCATCATAATACCATATGGGAAACAAAACATTCCTTTCATGTATCTGCAAGAACAATCAGCAGCCCGCTACGCTTCTGTTTGTCTTGGGCTTCAAAGATAATCTGGCCTGATTTTAATCGAAAGAGAATGTTAAAAAATGGGAAAATCTCCTTACAAACCTCCCTGTGAGGTACGTTTATTTATTTATTTTAATATTTCACAGTGTATTTATATGATTATGTAGAACGGAGTTAAGAAATCACTGGCCAACTATTCCCAGAGGCGTTCTTCACATATTCAGAATAAAGCACGTAAAAGTCAATTAGCCCATCAAGGGACGTATAAAACACTGGCAAGTCGAGTGTGGATTTAAGTCTCAGATTTTCTGTGTTAATTGTTTGACCTGCTGGAGGGAGCAGAACACATCTACTTTACTCGGGGCAGCATCTTTTCTGTGAGCTTTATTGGAGTTTCAAAGATTTGACTCAGTAGAAAATGTCCATCTTTAAAGTTTCTTGTCTAGTAGCACTTCTAGGGATCACTGTGAAATGAAAAATAAATAAGAGTAATCTGCTCTGGTGTCAACACCCAATGCCTCAAAGCTTACCGTTATTCTGTTTTGCAGGTCTTTGTTTACTGTGACATGATGGCTCATATAGTCACGCCAAGCCTGATGCTGGCCTTGTTTCAGTCCTGGGCCTTTAAGGGAGACACTCCAAAAAGACCAGAGTCTGAGACAAGCCATAGATGTCTTACTATGTGACTGTCTAAGTGTCTCTATATTCAAGTTAATAATTCCTACAGTTTGATTGAAATTTGAATAAGAAATAATTTGAATGAAACAAAACAATTTTGCTGTTGAAAAACTCAGGACGTTCTGCACTTTGCCTTATTGTAAGACAAAGCATCCATCCCAAATACTGCACTTTAAACTTTTCACAAACACCGTGCAAAAGGCAGTATTGTTTTACTGTCAACATTTTGATTTTCATTGTTTCAGATATTTTAAATGTTTTTTGGGCATCCCTGAATGCCATTTTAACTGTTTCAATGTGGATGCTGTCAGTCTGTGATGTGGTTATGCACGTGTGTGTATTTGTAGGTCTCTGTTATACCAGTCACACACACACACACATGCAGGGCTTGGCTTTTACCCACCATCTTGACCACAGAAGATTTCTTATGCCAAAATTAAATGCAATGCAAGGTGTTAACAACATTGAAATGAAATACATACAGCATGAAGGTGGGACATTTAATTATGGCACAATTTTATCTCATCATAATTAAAAACACATCAACCAAAGAATCAATTGCTTTTCACTACAGCACACCGTTTTTATCCTAGTTTAAGATGCAAGACAAAAGTGTATTGCATTATAATTCATGTCCATAGATCGCATGTCATAATTAAAAGCAAAGCTGACATACTGCATTTCACTTGGAGGCTGCTCCATTTGTATTGCATTTCGATTTGAGACCACAGGATAATCATGCCAAAACGAAATGTAATCAAAAGGCTAAGAGGCATTCTGCTGCTAAACATTTCTGTATTCTGGCAGCGAGCAAAAGTTCAGTCAATATGGTCTGTAGAGTGATAACTGAAACGGAAAAACTATGTTTTAGATGTCACTGAAAACGTTTACTCTTATCTTCAGTTGCCTAAATATGTTTATATAAATAGATATACCCTATATGTGAAAGGCACTATATAACAGACAGACAGACAGACAGACAGACAGACAGATAGATAGATAGATAGATAGATAGATAGATAGATAGATAGATAGATAGATAGATAGATAGATAGATAGTTAGGGTAGCGGTGGCACTGATCAAAAGGCAGCGATCTGTCCGTCATAGGGGGCACTCGGCAACACTTACGTCAGTTCAGATTCACCTATTTAACTAACATATTATAGATAGATAGATAGATAGATAGATAGATAGATAGATAGATAGATAGATAGATAGATAGATGGATGCGAAAGGCACTATATAATAGATAGATAGATAGATAGATAGATGTGAAAGGAGCTATATAAAGGATAGATAGATAGATAGATAGATAGATAGATAGATAGATAGATAGATAGATAGATAGATAGATAGATAGATAGTTAGGGTAGCGGTGGCACTGATCAAAAGGCAGCGATCTGTCCGTCATAGGGGGCACTCGGCAACACTTACGTCAGTTCAGATTCACCTATTTAACTAACATATTATAGATAGATAGATAGATAGATAGATAGATAGATAGATAGATAGATAGATGTGAAAGGCACTATATAATAGATAGATAGATGGATGCGAAAGGCACTATATAATAGATAGATAGATAGATAGATAGATAGATAGATAGATAGATAGATAGATAGATAGATAGATAGATTTGTGAGACTTCAGCAACCCCCCAAATGCGCTGTGCGCCGACACTCTGATAGGACAGGCAGGATTTGGTTTTCTGCTGCCACTTCAGCTACAAGTTCATATGATCTCTGCGTAATGCAGTCTGTCGCCCACTGGTTCATGCAGGGAACTTTTAAAACCGGCTGCTGACGGCTCACTTTCTGTCTCCTCTCGCGTGTGAAGATATAAATTATATATAAATTAAATTCAAATGAGATCATGGCAGATTAGGGTAGTTGGTGCCTGGCCTAGGAACTCAGATAGGAGACAGTGGTGAAGCATGTAATAGAAATGAAAAAATAGCCACACAAGGATCAGGATCAAAGTCAAGTTTTGAGTGAGGTGAGCTAATAAGCAAACCAACAGCAAAGTTAAAAAGATGTGGAAAATCCTTACTCCCTAACCTACTGTTCAATATTAACTCACTTAAGAAAATAGTTTTTTGAAATTCTTGCAAGAAGAACACGGAAACGCAGTGTGGTAGATGGCTCCTGGCGGCGCCCACAGATCCCAACAGGGCTGTATCTAACTCCAATTCCCATGGAGTCCAAGGCACCACTGCAACACAGGGGGGCTGCCACCTAGCGCTCCGGGGGAGGTAAAGTTCTGGCCACGTTTCCTCCCCTGGTCCTTCCAGTGTGGAAGTTTTCCTAGCCGGGCAAGGGTCCCGGACATCTACCACAACAGATGGAAAGTTGTTAAGGACAAATTTTGCACATATGTTAGAAAGGTTTTCTTCACACAAAGAACCATGGACACATAGAATAAATTACCAAGTAGTGTGGTGGAGAGTATGACTTTAAGGACGTTCAAAACTTGACTTGATGTTATTTTGCACAATCGAGGTGAATGGGATGGATGAGCTCATTAAACTGAATGGCCTGTTCTTAGCAGAACTTTTCTAATGTTTCTAATCCAGAAACTTGAAAGAGTAAAATAGGAAGATACAGTACCATCATCTTGAATTGTAATGACCCAATAACATCAAGGATAGCAACTTCTGGCCTCCACATGGTGGTGTCATGCGTTCAAATTCATGTTTTATGTCTCTTTTGTTCATTTGTAATTCTTTGACTTATGTGGATTATGTTAATATTTCTCTGTTCATTATGTGCATCATTGTTTGTTTTTGAATTTGTTTATGTTTATAAACCTGCCTTTGTTATGTTCCATGTGTTTTGTGGGTGGTCCCCAAGAGGCGTGCCACTTTCCAATCACTGCCAGGAACTGCCAAGTTCCTTCAGGTTCATTTAGAATGTGATCTGGAGTGGTGGGTTGTTATGTTTTCTTTGTGATTTTCCTGATTTGTTGACCTATTGCTCTGTATTTCAGCTATTTCGGGGACTTTGTATTGGGACTTGTTCACCTTGGATTGCTCTTGCTGGCAACTCCTTTTGCCTAGTTTGCTCTATGGAGCTTCATGTATTTACAGAGCTTTTGGTGAAATACACCTTTATATTTTACGAAGATTTGCTGCTCTGCCTATTAACTAGCTGGGGTTTGATGGTGATATTCCCTCTTTAGTAGTCATTCTTGGGAGTTCTTTTGAAACTGATTGGGACTCAAGTGCTTTGGGATCTCATTCTACGACAGGTGGCAACAAAGCATCATTTCTAACTGCAAGCAATCCAAAATGGTAGTACCCACAAGTAAACAAGACAGTAGGGTAATATACAGAACATAAATTAATATAAAAAGCAAAATAGTAGCGAGGCATAAAATATTTTTGGAACTTGATGCACCAGCAATATGTCATGATATCTTTGGGTCCATGTCTCTGGCTCCACCTTCTTTATGTTTTTGGTGAAGTCCCTATTCTTTTTGCTCCTTATTGTTGACTGTCATTTTTGTCCGTAGCTAAGTGGGGTGGGGCCTTCAATTACAACATTGCCCTCAGGTGTGGGAAATAAAAAGGCTTCCTGGCAGCTCATCGGACTACTATGGCCCTCTGTGAATCACTAAGCACGTCCCAAGGTGCTTTCAGTTTGCATTCTTACGTTTAGATTCTTGGATTTTCAACTTTGGCTTGGATGATTTCACATGTTAAAGTGACTCTTTTGACTTTGGTCTTCTGCTTTCATGAAGCCAGAATTTGAACATTATAATAGCTTTGTGTTTTCTGCTTTTGACTTTTTCATCTGTCGTGGGGATTCATCTCTTGAATTGTGTTTTTTGATTTTCTTTTCTTTTAGGTTTGCGTGCTTCTTGTTTGTTCTGAGTTACTAGTTGCTTTGCTTTTTGATCATTTTTTTTACATTTATTTTGTTTAGACCTTATTTTTTCCTTCACTTTTTCCTACTCTGTTTTGCTAAAGTATTCTATAAGCTTTTATTTATTTATTATTGATTAGTAAATATATATTTTAATATTTATTGTGTATTTTTTGATTTGGGAGGAGTTTCTGGTGACCACTGTGTATGCTAAAATCATAACACAATACTGAATTGAATAATTTATAAGTTATGATAAATATATCCTTAAATAGCTATAGAAAATAATAATGACAACAGGGCCTGTGTAGATTGATGCACTGCGTACTAAACTGCAATTTATTTATATGCTTTTATTGAGCATGAGAAGTGGAGAACAATATGTTATAATACATTATAGATTTGTGCTGGCTTATAAATGTAAAAGGAAAGAACAAGGAGAAGAAAGAAAAGAATGAATTGTGAACTTTAAAATGTTTTTATATTGAGATATTAACATAGAATAAACTGTGCAGGTATAGACGTCCCCATTTCAACCTCCCCCTTCCAATTTGAACTTACAAATCAATGGGCAGCCTTTGCTTGTCTTTAACTCTCTCCATCTGTCTGTCTGTCTTTCCATGAGTCTCACATGATGTTAGCACAAAGTGAATTTTAGTGAATCTACCTTAAGCACTTGGGGTTCACTTGAGGTGTTATTGCAGATGTTGGTGACCATTTATAGAAAAGGCACAAAAAGTGGCAGGATGACAGAACAAGACTTCAGAAATAATCAGGCAGTACTGTAGTGCTTTGGGTTAATCAAGTATTCAACAGGTTTCTTTTCATAGTTACTGTATTCATTTCGCTTCTGAACCCCCTTATTTCAGTACAGACTTGGGGGCACTAAGGTCACACAGAAGGAGCCAACTGACGCCAGAGTGACAGTCCACTGCAGGTCACACCCACACTCACTGATGGTGGGCTACTTCTTAAATCGCCACTCCATCTGACACATGTCTTTTGAATGTGGGATGACATTGAAGTGCCTGGAAAAACTCACTTGGGTACAAAATAAAAGTGAAAATTTATTGAATTAGTGAGCAATGGTGATGTGCAAAACAGGCAACTTTCAGTTTGTGAAGGGGGCACTTAAATTCGTTTTGTAGGTGATTTTGCAGAACTAACTAAAAATATATTTTTTTGAGGTTTTAAGGTTTTCTTGTTAAGTAGAAACTGATATAATTTGCTCCTTCATTTAATTTTCTTGTTTGTTTTTTTTCATTTGAACAAGCCTAGATTAAGACTCCCTCAGACCCCTGGGTGATGTAGCTCCTTAACAGAGAAACTGATACTTTTAAGAATGGGGTGAGCAGACCCCCGGTAGTTTAAGGCTGTACAGCAGTGGTGAGAAACGTCTGCCCCGGAGGGCCGCAACGGCTGAACGTTTTTGCTCCAACCCAAGTGCTTAATGAGAAGTCAATTATTACTGATAAAGCACTTATTGCTCATGTGACATTTCTCTGCTTTATTTTACTGCTTTCACTTGTTAAAATTTCAAAGCCTTAATGGCTTATTTTAGTCTTAAACAGTTGAATTCAGTGTTTTGAATGGCTCCTTATTAGAACTAAGACACAAATGATAAAGGAACCAAACGTTCTCCATCTCATTTTTTTCAGTTTACAGCTGTATTTATCGTGAATTATTTGGTTTAATAAAATTGTAAGGAAACTGAAGAGAAAAAGTGAAGGACTGAGAATTGTTCATCCATTTTAGGCTTCAAATTATTTGAATGATATCCTTTTAAAAGCAAAAAATCTACAATATAAGAATGATCTGACATTCATGAGTTAAAACATTAGCAAGCCATGAAGTTAAATATGATTTGCTATTGGCAAGGATTGGTTTCTAATAAAGTAACTGGATGTGAACAAAAACCTCCAGCCACTGCGGCCCTCCAGGATCGATGTTGCTCACCCCATTGTACCGTATTTCCCACTCATGTGCTCTGTAAGCAGAGACTCGATCGTTTCATCAAGCAGCTGGTGGGTTGGATTGGTGGAAAGGCCCCTTGCCCTCACAGGCCCGTGTCTGCACACCCAGAATGCCCAGATGGTAGAAATCTGAGCACTTGTGTTGGAGGTTGTTTTTAGCCCCAGACTCAGAATCTAACATCATGTTTTGATCAGAGTTTTACTTTTGGTTTGTTCATTTATTTGGGCTGTTTGCATCACCATTCTTTTTATTGACAATCCAACTGTTTTGGCTTCTCCATCGTTAGGACAACATCCAATGCTGTTATGGGCCTGTCCTCAGAGGTGAGTTTAAAATGAGGCATTCCTATCCAAGTCTACAGATTTACAAACCATTTTTGTCTGTCATTCTTTTGCACCTTAAAACTCTTTTTCAATAAGCTTTTCCTAATTTACGACTCGTGCCTAAATTTTTCACCTTGATTTTTATCTCTCAAAAAGAGTGTGGCAAATTCCCCAACTTTTGACTCTTTTCTTTGGTTCTTACAACATCTTGTCTGTTGGTTACTCTTAAAATATTTTTGGTGCTCTTACTAGAAGAATAAAAACAATGAATATTGCTCTCTAAAGCTACAGGGTCCTCGGGTTACAACGTCTCAACATACAACGTTTCGAGTTTACAACGCTCACTCCCATAAAAACTTAAAAAAATTGAGACATGAGAAGGAATCAAGGTAAGGATTGTTTTTACGCTCATTTTTTCTTTTACTACAGTACAGTGTACAGTACAGTATATTTATGTCCTTTTCCTTTTTCTGTGTTCTGTGTTTTTATGTTCTAGATTATGATTTTGCAAATGTGTTAACTCTTTTAGGGCTAATTTTTTTTTTGTTTCTTATCTCCCAGGGCTGAATATTTTTCCAGAAACTAACATGTTTTAAAAAAGAACACAAAGCAATTATCAAATGAACAAAAAATATTTACTTTTGACAAATGTTACTGTCTTGCATGTTGTATGAGCCTGCATACTCTATGATTTAACATACATATTACATACATTTTACACAGCAAAGTCCTGCAAAGTCTGATCTCGCTCAAAGCAGCCAATTTCAGTCATTGCCACATGTCTGTGTATTTACCCACGCGAACCATGCTGTAGATGCATCAGCTGCGCGAAGGCGCTCAACTGGCAGCAGATCCGCTGGCGCGGCATCAGCTGGTTTTTGATCAGCTGATGCTGGCTTCTCACTCTCTTGCTCGATCTCCTGATCACTGTCAATAAAATCCGATTCTGAAAAAGTCCGACTCCGCGATAATGCGCAAAATATTTTCTGCCAAGTGTTTTCTTTTCTGCACTCGCTTCACTCCCTCATCACATGTGGATGCCATCTTGCCATTGTTTACATTTCACAACTCACGCACACGCAAGGATTAGTTGCTGAGTCAACGAGTCTAGCATTCCTCAAACACAGAGGGAATGCCTGTGACGTGACAATGAAATTTGTCGCCATTAACAGCTGATTATCGCCCTCTATCCCTGGATGTCGACTTTATTCGACATGCGCCCTCAACCCCTCCTGTCGACAAAAGTCGACATCCGCCCTAAAAGAGTTAAAATAGGTAAGTGACTTAGGCTAGGGTGTGTTTCGACTTACACCAAAATTTGGGTTACATCACTGTTGTAGGAACGGAACTGTGTCGTAACCCGAGGACCCCCTTTATTCCTAATTTTTTATGGTATTTTGGTACACTGGGTTAATCCTTGAGGGGAAATTGTCTTTTCACATGACCTTTGGAGGTAGGTACAAGTTCTACAAGTTCTCAAAGCAACTACTGAGCTGGCAAGGTAGGATGAAGCACAAGTAAAACATGTAACAAAGAAATCTCTCAGTCTGATAAAGTTTGTTTTGAAAAGTTGAGTGAAAATTTAAAAAGGAACAAATCACAAAAATTTAGAAATAGCTACTACACATGCAGAATCTTCTTTTTTATTCTTTCGGGTGCTCCCGTTTGGGGTTACTAAAGCTGATCATCTTCTTCCATATCTTCCTGTCCTCTGCATCTTGCTCTGTTTCACCATCACCTGCATGTCCTCATTCACCACATCCATAAATCTTCTCTTAGGCCCTCCTCTTTTCCTTTTGCCTGGCAGCTCTAACTTTAACATCCTTTTGCCAATATACCCAGCATCTCTCCTCTGCACATGTCCAAACCAACACAATCTCGCCTCTCTGACTTTCTGACTCTGTCTCCCAACCATCCAACTTGAGCTGACCCTCTAATGTCCTCATTTATAATCGTCTCCATCCTTGTCACACCGAATGCAAATCTTAGCATCTTTAACCCTGCTACCTCCACCTTTGTCTCCTGCTTTCTGGTCAGTTCCACCGTCTCCAACCCATATAACACATGCAGAATAAAAGGCAAAAAAGGAAAAAAAGTTTTTTCTCTGTTTCATTAAAATCTTAGCTTCCTCATGTTAAACTTCAGTTACTTTGTGTACTTAAAGTTATACAAACTTACACAGGCTTCACTTCAGTTCATTTAACACATTCTTTAAGTACGGTATGGTTTGAAACTGTTAGCCCCAAATGCCTTACCAACTGCAAGGCGGATCATAAACTAAACTAGTCTGTAGTCAGAATGGCAAGAAATAATTAAAATACTACATTTACAATTTAACTTGTAGGGGTTATAATAGAACCTTCCATTAACTAGGCACATATAGGCAAACATTTTAACATAACTAAGGAAATACTTATCTATTAATTTAACATAACCTAACTAAGTAACAAATGGCTCTTACAGCATGTAATCTGTCGCACATCTATCATTTAATTTATGTCACTGCAGAGGAGTGCAGTGTGTGCTGTGACGTTACACATTACTATGTTTTCCTCACGTGAAAATCTCACTACACAGGAAGCTGCCCAGACCATAACAGATCATGCCCGCTGCCACTGTTACCTGCCAGCTGCTCTTTCCTGTTTCTGGTGTTCTGAAGATGCTGAGGATATACACTCTTCAGCGGCCATGGAGTTTCAGATTTCTTTTTAGGATTATAGTCTCCAAGAATTGGAAAGTTGGGGATCACACTGCCAGAAAATGTCTACATATGACAGCAAATGAGTCCAGTGATTTTTGTATTTTTTTCCTAGAGAAGACAGAATTCCCAACAGGACTAAATAACTGTCTTCTTGTGGAAGCAAAATAGAATTAATTTTGCAAATTCTATTTTCAAAGCAGGACACTGAGTTTTTCTGCAAGTTCACTTTTGCACAAATCATTTAGTTCATCACTAGTGACCATGTCTGCGATTTTAATCCAAGAGGGGTGCAGCCATGCCGCCCTTCTTTATATAAAACAACTATAAGACGGCAGAGTGAAATTAGAACCTGCTTGGGAAGGAAGCCATTGTATGATTTAATTCAAAATTCCATTTCTTTTACGAATAAAATCATCTTTTTAAAATAAGAGAAACTGAGCCCCTAATTAGAGAGAAATTATGTGTAGGGCAGATGCAGCATACTCCTGCAGGCTCCTGCTAATTATTTGATTTACGTCCATGTGATGATGTCTATAGAATAAGAAGGCATTGTTCATTTCAAGGGCAGCAGTGTGCTTCTGCTAGAACAATGCGACTTCATCATCCTCCTTTGCGTAAAACCTTGTGAGGCTCTTAATAACATTTTGCTTACATAATCGCATGTCTGAAACTATTATTTATATCTTTCTGATTGTTTATGTATCTTTGCATTGACAAATGCTGCTCTTATAAATAAAAGTAACAAATGGGACTGCTAGAGGTTCAATAGTGCTTCCATTTCCATTTAAATTTATGAGTATTCATTTGTCACAGCTTACAGCCACTGCCTCTGCATCTTCTTCTGATCTCGTAATCTTGTGATACAGGAATCAGATTTTCAGAAACCCTCAGCGTCTCAGAGCCCTGGGTTTGACTCCTGCCCTGGATGCTGGCCATGTGCAGTTTGAATATTCTCTCTGTATTTATTTTGTGCAGACACTCTGTCTCCCACATCCCAAAGAACTGCTGGTCAGAATAACTCACAAGTGATTTGAGTGGGTGTTTTATCTTCGTAGAGTAATATATATATTGCTCTACTTTCCCCTATTGTATTATTAATATGTAGCCTTAGCATGCCTAATCTCACAGACTTACCACTATTTATAAGGTATAACTTATCCCCACCTTCCCTTACTATTAGATGTAGTAAAAAGACAAGCAGGAGTTAAGTTACACATAAAATAATGTATTACTGATAATATTCATAAATAATAACAAAAATTCAAAGTACAGTACATTTGAATATTAGCAACCATACAACCTGATTAAATGGCGATGTGTAGCTCAGGTGGCACACAGACTTGTAGTTACTTAAAATGTCTCTAGTTAAGGCATCATTGGTGCTCAGCTTTCTTCAGAACAGGCATCAAGCCTGTTCAATATGTCTGCTGAGCTGTACTCTTCATTGTGCTGTTCTTGTCAGTTCGTGGTGTGATGATCTTCATCAGTTGTTAACAAGAGAGAGAGAGTGAGATAAAGCAAGCAAATTTATGGGTTTTCTGTCCAACCCCTACAGCCAATAGGACATCATGGTACTTCGAGGCCTCTGAGACAAGCCAATTCTAAACTGCCATACCTCAGACTAATGGGGGAATAGAACATCTTAACTCCTACCACCCCTCCAAGACCATATGTTAAGCTAACCTGGCTTCCTTGTGGGTGTTGAAAGACTTTAGCAGAGAAATACTCATCAAACTGTTTTAAGGGACATTCCCCAAATCCTGTCGTAAAATTACAAAGAGACTTAGTTGTAAACAGGGGGGAAAACATGAATGCCTCTCACCAAAGTAACAGTAAATTACATTGCTTTGCCTAAATTACAAATAAAGACATACAAAACATTTATCAAGTTATATGCAAAATCTCACATCACAACAGTGGGTCTGCCCTATGATTGTCTGTCCATGTCTGACTCCTACCTTGCACCAACTGCTGCAACACTGGATGAGCAAGACAGAAGATGGATGGGTTTCATCCTGTCTGGCTGTGTTTGCATGTATGACAGAGCTGGTGTGTGATATGTGGCTAAGCCATTCAACCTTCATCAGCAAGGTTGCTGGTTCAAATCCCACCTGAGAAAAATCAAGTGAGCTTCAGCAAGTCATTTGACCTGCTTAGCCCCAGCTGTAACGAATCCTCTGTTGTTAAAAGTCACCTTGAATAAAATTGCTTGCAGCTTTTTCTACATTTTGTTTCTACTAATTTGAATATTACAAAACAAATGTTAAAATGGCATATTGAATAGGCTTATTATAAACATCAATCTCCTCAGAACACTTGAAAATTCATAAAAGAGGTGAAGTACGACTGTGGCATTTAGAGACGCGCAGTACAGGTATATGAAAATGAGTCTCATACTAATTGTTATTAACTTTCACTTTATCTCATGAAAACTTTATTATCCTAGAAGTATTAGAATTTCAAGTACCTTCAGGCCTTGCTCATGAATGAATGTAGAAGAGATGATGAGACAAACCAGAGGATTTTTGTGACTAAAACAATACAATGACAGGGATGTTGAGTTTTTCGGTCAAACTACCTCATGTATTCTCCAGTCTGTCTTCTCCATCTTTAGCTTCAGTGATGAGCTCTGAAGCTGCTGGTAGAGGCAGCCACTTGAGACTTCTCTGTGAAGTTGTGAGTCTCTTTGGAGCTTTGCAAGCAAAACCTTGAAGAAAAGAGTCTGCTGCTCAGGCTGAGCAGGGTAGCACCATGTCTTCCCGGTATTTTGCTGCATTCATTTACCCCTCTACCCTCACAAGCCTTCCAGGGTTTTTTTGTGAAGAAGAATCCCCACAACGTGATCACCCTGATTAATGATAGGGAGGGTGTGTTTTTGATAATGAGCAGTGTTTCGTCTGAAATCCAAAAACTCAATTTTGGTCTCATCAAACCATAGAATGTTTTTCCAGCTGACTTAAAAATCTCCACCATGACTTCTGGCAAATTCTAGCCGAGATGTCATGTGCATTTTTTTTTTAACAGAGGCTTTCTCTTTGCTCTTGGAGTGTTCTTTTTATCTTCATCATGTAGGTTAAGCCACTCGTACTTCCTGACCACAAATATGGAACTTTGAGAAGCAGGGGCATTTATACAACAACAAACTAAAAACCCCAGACAGATGAACTCCACTGAATAACATTTGTGACTCCTAAAACCAATCGGCTACCCCCTTGATGACTGAGGGGTGTCATGTGGAAAGGGTGGAAACTTAGGTGTTGAATTATTTTGAGTTTTATATTTTAACTTAGATCACTTTGCAGAGATCTGTTTTCACGTTGATATTAAAGAGTTCTTTTTAGTTTAGATTAGATAAAATTAGAGTAGATTGGATTAGATAAACTTTATTAATCCCACAGGGAAGTTCAGATACAGCAGTATCATTCATATTCCTCTCTACCCTCACAAGCCTTCCAGGGACTGCTGTGACAAAGTATCCCCACTGTGTGATACTTCCACAGCCTTGCTTCATGCTGGGGAGGTGTGTTTTTGATCATGTGCGGTGTTTCTATCACACATAGAATCCATAGAATAGATAGATCATAGCTGTAGAAACATAAAAAAAAACACTGCTTTATAGTCTCGGGACAAATAATACAGCTAATCTATCAATTAATCAATCAATCAATAAGTAAATAAAAATAAATAAATAAATATATATTGTGCAGAAATTTCAAAATGGTATTTCTAAATGAACTTAATAAGTGAATTTTCTTTTGATCAATGTCAAAAATCTCCTGTGATTCAATGCTGTATACGAAAAACAGGTGAAAACTTCCGAGGGGTGAATACTTTTTGTAGGCATTGTATGTAGATGACTGGACTTTCCTACAACAAATTCAATAAACATGATTTTTATACTGGCACAGGGCCCGTTGTTCAATATTGAATTTACCAGAGAGTCCTGATCCAATGGTATGATGGTGACAAGTAATACAGCCACCCCCATTACAACTCCTAGCATCTGGCAGAGGACTTGGCTGTCCTCTGTGAAGTTAGCAGTAAGATGTTTGTGTGTCAGGCGGTTGATGTAATGAGATTAAGGGAGGGTTTGCAAAAAACACTACTGTGGAATGATCAGTCTGCAAAATGGGGAAGTTCTGTTTAATTACCCATATAAGAAACTGAGTATTACCATGAAAACAGAGGACCAGTGGGATGAGAGTTTCATTATTGGTGTTCCTCTTAGAGTGGATATTACGATTTCCGCACTTGGCTTGATTGAATGCCCTGTCCACAACACGAGATGAATATTCTCTATCAATAAAGACATTCCTAATTCTGAGTGTTTCATTACAGACGTTGGCCTTACCGCTGCACAGATAGACAGCCTAAGAAGCTGTGAGAGGGGATGAGAGCTTTTAGTATGCTGAGGATGAAAAGCGCAGTAGAGAAGCTAACTGTGTGAGCCAGTATATACAGTATTAAACAGTGCATACACAATTAACATAGACTTTTGAATTAAAAAGAAAGTTTACAGAGTTACAGTGTTCATTTCAAATGCCTTATTCCATGCAATTCTATTCAACAACATGAACGAAGTGTACAACATAAAGGTAACCCTTGACACATGACTTTTCACATTGGCTAAAACTAACAAAGTCAAATATGTTACGTGTTGTCCGCTGCCTGAAGTTAGATCGCTCTTATTTCGGAGCTTGTTGGGAGCTAGATGATTGTTATGTTCTGATAAATAAAGCCACAGAATTGAAGGTATATGTATTTACTTTCTCTCATGACTGAGAGCGAGTTAGATAATGGATGGGTGAATGGAAGTACTGTGTGCTGCTAATGCATTGCTAGAAGACTAATCTTTTTTCTCTGCTGGGTTATTCAGCTTTCACTCTTCTTTACATTTTCCTGCTCTAGCAGATTATTATAAGCCATGACTGAGAATATCAAAAGCACTGCTGCCTTTGAAATTTGCCAATGAAAAAGTCTCAACAACAGAGTGGACACATGAATGCGAATGGAGTCAGTGTGATGAAAGCTCATAATTCTTTCCTGCTGTAGATTAGGATAAGAAATGATGCTAAATGAAGCTTCTTGCCAATACTCTGTGTGTGTTTTTTGCTTTCATTATGGACTGGCAGCACACACAGGGGAAAATAGTTGCTTTATTGCCATATGTTACAAAGACAACAGAGTTTTTTCATGTTTACCCTCAGCGAAGCCGGAAAACACATATTACAAATAGTAACTTGCATAATAATCAATATTAACATTGAGCATTTTATTTCTTCACGCATAGAGTCATATAATCATAGAATAAGTTATCATGTGATGTGATGGAGAGTAGGTCTTTATGGACCTTCAAAACTCAACCTGATATTATTTTGGAGAAATTAGGTGAATAGATGCAGAGGACAGAAAGATATGGAAGAAGATGATCTGCTGTGGTGACCCCTAACAGGAGCAGCTGAAAGAAGAAGAAGAAGAAGAAGAAGAAGAAGAAGAAGAAGAAGAAGAAGAAGAAGAAGAAGAAGGTGAATAGAATGTTTAAGCTTTCCTGGGTTGAAAGTCCAGTTCTCATCAATTTTTTCTAATATTCTAATAACTCCTATAATATACATTTTACCAAAACAAAACTATTCCGAACAGAAAGTAATAACATGTGAGTTATTAAGTTGACATTCATGCTTCGATTAGACCTCCACCTCACATAAGAGCTTGGGTATGCAGAGCTTATCGAACCGAGGGTCCAAATGCAGCCAACCAAAGATCACCATATCATTCATATGGATCCATGTGACATTACTTGTCATTTTTATTGTCCTCACATATAGATAGCCCCATGCATGTTAAGGAGCCCTGTCCCTGTTTTTAGAAGCACCAAACATGGTCAGGTGAAGCAAACCCCCCTGCACGTCTTGTTCCATTTTGCTGGTTCTATTACCTGTGTTTTTGCTGCAAGGAACACATGCTGTGTTTATTGAGACGAGTATTTTGTTTGTATGCTTGTTCATACAGGTTCCTTCAAGATCAAATGTGAGGGATTCGTGATACAATATCCCGTTAGTAGTGCCCCTGTGGAACACACATTTTAGAAAACGTTGAAGAAACCCAGCACTGAAACCCGTAAATCTTTTCTTTCATATCCAAGAAGCTGTTGCCAACATAGAGGATCACATGGAAAGAAGTCTTCATGACTTGACCTGACAGGTATACCAGGAAGGCACGTGCCTGGTGATTTGTGAGCTACTTTGTCCTGCCCCGTATATACTGAAATGTGACAGGTTCAAAATTTTGGTTTCAGGTTCTCAAAGGATTTATATGTTTTAGTCATTCCTGAACATGAGCTGATTGCCTTCAATGTGAGGGCCGTCTGTTTGTGTATCACAGTTTCTCTCTATCAACAGAATAACTCAAAAATGAATGACTTAGACTGAATGACCCTTGGCACAGTTATTATCATTTAAAAATGATAATAACAAAATCCCTCTAGTAGCTCTTACTTTAAAGATAATACTTTTTGTTATTTTTCTACAGATTTGTTCCCCAATTAGTACTTCCCCAGAAGTATTTTGTCATGGAAATCACATCTTTATGTAGGGCAAGTCACATGCTGGACACGTCTGATTTTTAAAATCTGGTGCCTAAACTACAGTTGAGTAACAGAGGCACGTTTATGGTAGACACGAGCTACACTCAGAATCACTGGAGTAACTGAGTCAGTCCACCTCCCTGTGTGCCAACCGCTAAATAATCTAATTCCATCTGATCGCACCGTCAATTTCCATCAAAGGCTGGGAACCCAAAGATACATCCTTCTTTACCAATTTCCAGTCTTTTCCAGTATCGATTACTCCTGACGTCCACATGGAGCCCTTTACTTAATGACACGGGCAGAACAGCCACACGTTCAGAATCACTGCAGGAGGTCAACTCAACATGCTCACTAGTGGCAGAGCCAGCTGGGAGGCAGGGGGCATTCACCATGGTCCCCACCGTAGTAAGGATCCCACAAACATTACAAAAAACAATTAAAACATAAAATATGTTCATAACAATATTCTAGTACACCCTCTAATCCATGAGCGCCCCATAGCAAGGGTTTCATCCTGCAGGTCCTCCAACTTGCAGGGAGAACTTGAGGGTTGGTGGCAGGATTGGCACTCCTGCCAATGTAAAAAACCTCACACTCTTCCAATGTGATGCTAAGGTGTCACCTATTGGGTCCCAATCCGGCCAGTTTGTCATGTGGTGGGTGTGGCAACACACTGTAATCACTGCATGCTCCCAACCTCCTCCTCCTCTTCCTTATAGAAGCCTCATATAAATAGTATACTTTTTGTGTATTAAAGAATGCAGTTTTGAAGTAAAAAGAAACTACACAATGATTGCGTAACCACAGCACAAGATTGTTCCTGCTAATGCTGTCGTTCTAGAAAATCGGTAAGTCAGGTGCCTTGGAGTAAAAAAAAAAAAAAATAGAAAGCCTGCTTGAAAGAGCTCTTTTTAACCTTAACTTTGATTCCGCTCATACACTTTTTTGCTTCAAACTAACCAACAATTAAACCTGGTCAATGCTGCAATGACAAAGAACATGATGAAGAAAAAAAGTAACCTTAGGGTAGAGAGAGAGAGAGAGATGGATCATCTGATGAAGAAAGTGACTATTTAATGTCAAACAGGTCTCTGCAAAGTGGTCTAAATTAACTACAGATATACAGTGCATCTGGAAAGTATTCACAGCGCATCATTTTTTCCACATTTTGTTATGTTACAGCCTCAAGTCTTTTTGAATATGATGCCACAAGCTTGGCACACCTATCCTTGGCCAGTTTCGCCCATTCCTCTTTGCAGCTCCTCTCAAGCTCCATCAGGTTGGATGAGAAGCGTCGGTGCACAGCCATTTTAAGATCTCTCCAGAGATGTTCAATCGGATTCAAGTCTGGGCTCTGGCTGGGCCATTCAGGGACATTCACAGAGTTGTCCTGAAGCCACTCCTTTGATATCTTGGATGTGTGCTTAGGGTCGTTGTCCTGCAGAAAGATGAACCGTCGCACCAGTCTGAGGTCAAGAGCGCTCTGGAGCAGGTTTTCATCCAGAATGTCTCTGTACATTGCTGCAGTCATCTTTCCCTTTATCCTGACTAGTCTCCCAATTCCTACCACTGAAAAACATTCCCACAGCATGATGCTGCCACCACCATGCTTCACTGTAGGGATGGTATTGGCCTGGTGATGAGCGGAGCCTGGTTTCCTCCAAACGTGATGCCTGGCATTCACACCAAAGAGTTCAATCTTTGTCTCATAAAACCAGAGAATTTTGTTTCTCATGGTCTGAGAGTCCTTCAGGTGCCTTTTGGCAAACTCCAGGTGAGCTGCCATGTGCCTTTTACTAAGGAGTGGCTTCCGTCTGGCCGCTCTACCATACAGGCTTGATTGGTGGATTGCTGCAGAGATGGTTGTCCTTCTGGAAGGTTCTCCTCTCTCCACAGAGGACCTCTGGAGCTCTGACAGAGTGACCATTGGGTTCTTGCTCACCTCCCTGACTAAGGCCCTCCTCCCCCGATCGCTCAGTTTAGATGGCCGGTCAGCTCTAGGAAGAGTCCTGGTGGTTTTGAACTTCTTCCACTTAGGGATGATGGAGGCCACTGTGCTCATTGGGACCTTCAAAGCAGCAGAAATTTTTCTGTAACCTTCCCCAGATTTGTGCCTCGAGACAATCCTGTCTCGGAGGTCTACAGACAATTCCTTTGACTTCGTGCTTGGTTTGTGCTCTGACATGAACTGTCAACTGTGGGACCTTCTATAGACAGGTGTGTGCCTTTCCAAATCATGTCCAATCAACTGAATTTACCACAGGTGGACTCCAATTAAGCTGCAGAAACATCTCAAGGATGATCAGGGGAAACAGGATGCACCTGAGCTCAATTTTGATCTTCATGGCCAAGGCTGTGAATACTTACTGTATGTACATGTGCTTTCTTAATTTTTTTATTTTTAATAAATATGCAAAAATCTCAAGTAAACTTTTTTCACGTTGTCATTATGGGGTGTTGTGTGTAGAATTCTGAGGAAAAAAATGAATTTAATCCATTTTGGAATAAGGCTGTAACATAACAAAATGTGGAAAAAGTGATGCGCTGTGAATACTTTCCAGATGCA
Organism: Polypterus senegalus; assembly: GCF_016835505.1. Lineage (NCBI taxonomy): Eukaryota > Metazoa > Chordata > Cladistia > Polypteriformes > Polypteridae > Polypterus > Polypterus senegalus. The sequence continues at coordinate 34,184,225 of NC_053170.1, read as the reverse complement.
CTGTAAAACAAAGTAATTGAACTCATAAATATTCACCCCTTTAATATGACAGACCTAAATGATTGCTGGAGCTGCTGATTTGTTTTACAAGATCACAAAATAAGTTCAATGGAGATCACCTATCTGGGGTTTCAATTCATTGTAATATAAATGCACCTCATCTGGAAGGACCAGCTTGTGGTAAGTCACTGGAGACAAAGGAACACTCCAAGCAGACAAGTCAAGAGATGACAAAAGTCACGGAATATCCATTGGAGTCCAGTTAAATCAACCATTAAGAACTGAAAAGAGTATGGCACACTTGTTGAGCAGCCTAGAGCAACTAAGTGATTATGCAAGAAGAAGACTAGTGAAGGTGGCCACCAAGAGACCTGTGAGAATTCTGAGAGAGTTACAAATACAGTGCCTGGAATTGGAGAGGGTGGGTAGAAAACAAATTTTTGCTCCACCAGCCACAGTTTCACGGGGGAGTGGGAAAGAGAAAGCCACTTTTGAAATAAAATTCAAATGGCACCTTGGCTCAAGTTTGTTACAAAGCACATAGGAAACTCTGAAGTCAGCTGGAAGAAGGTGCTGTGGTCTGAAGAGACCAAAATTTTACTTTTTGGCCATCAGACCCACAAACACACCATTCCCACCATGAAGCATGGTTGGTTTCTGTATCATACTTGGAGATGCCTTTCTGTAGCAGGCCCTTAAAGGCTTGTAAAAGTAGAGATTAAAAAGAAAATACAAAACACAGGGAACTCCCGGAAGAAAACCTAATGCAGTTTGAAAGAAATCTGCACCTTGGGAGAAGACAATGACCGAAGCATAAAGCCAAAGCTACACAGGAATGGCTTAAAAACAACAATATTAATGTCTTGGATTGGCAGAGTCAGAGTTCAGTTCTCATTCCAGCTGAAACTTTAACTGTCCACCCACAATCCCCATGCAACCTAACAGAACTGGAGAAGTTTTGCAAAGTTAAATGGGGAAACATGGCAGATTTCAGACATTTAAATCTGATAGAGAGAGGCCTTTGCACACAGATACTAAGCTGTCATTGCAGGCAAAGGTGTATCTACTAAATACTGACGCATTGGTGTATTAAAGGTCCCACTAATATACCATACCCTCCCCAAAGCTTTGCTCTCTCACTGGTATACATGATGCAACAAAAGACTGCAGCAGCAGATTGTAGATAGATGCACATCTTATCTGATCCAGCCAGACACTTCTATTGATGCCTGGAAGGCCAACAGAACATCTGTCTTCTCCAGCTTCATATTACATTGCACATCTCTGTCAAACTGAATGTTCATAATGAACCATCCATTTGATGTCTTTCAGGGCCATGCTGGGTTAAGCTAAGTGACATCCAGTTAGATCACACAGCATGCCAAGGCTCAGCTTCTTATAAGCATATTCAGGGCAAAGCGTAGAATTGTATATTATATTAAATGAAAAAAAAAAAACCACACACACAGAAAGCAAAACTGAAAAGAAGTTTGACAGGAAAGGCTCAAATTACAGATTAAAAAATCATTAAGATATATAATAGGAATATTTACAAGAACAATGTTCATAATCTACTTTACTAGTCCCATGTGTTTTACTTTCATATAAAGCAAGCAGAGAGATAAATTGAAAAAAAAATGCATTCTAAAGAATTATCTTTTTTTTGCCATTTTAGCAGTGACAGTAATTAAATTTACCTCAATACTATTCATTTCAGATAATCAAAAGTCTTTGTGAAGCTTTGATAACAAAATTAATTCAATATGACGTTCTGACACCTGCTTAATCCAATTCAGGGTCACAGGAGAGCCAGAGGGTATGCCAGCCATATTACACACAAGGTAGGATGGGGTGCCAGGCCTTCGCAAGGTCACACATACCACCCTCTCACAAAACTTTAAAAGCCCCGATAGTACACGTCTTTGAATTAGGACAGGAAAACCCACATGGAAATTAGGACAACTTGAAAACTCCACGCAGACCAACTGTGCAATCACATTATCAGGTTATCACCTCGGACCACTTAACACAACAGGTACCAACTAACCACTAAGTTTCTTTTCTTAATGAGGGACAGGATCAAATTATCGTTATTGTATGAACCGTATGGACCCTTAATGGCAGGCTGCTCGGTGACAGGGACTGTCTTTTCTTTTCACTCCTTTACTTCAACTCAGTTTACCACCAATAGAGGACTTCATAAAGCATCGTTTGTGCCCTTAAAGGACCACAACTAAGCAAACAATTAACAATCCAGCACTCTGCAATCCTAGAAATCAATAATCAGGAAGAGACATTGAGTTTAAGTTTTTATTTAAAAATTATATGTACTTTCATTATAGCCAATAGCAGCAAATATAAGCAATACAAAGAATTATACAATCTGATAGGGTTCATGCACTTGTCATTCAGTCCCTGATGACATTTCCCAGTTAGCAGTTCTTTACTTCCCAATTATATATCCGAAATGAAAAATGTAAACATATATTTCTTTTCAGAGACAGAGCTCTCTGAAAAGTGTTCAGCAGCTAAGCAGATAACAAGCTCTATTTATTTAAATGACTGTGGCACTTCTTAAAGTGTCAGGAAGTCAGCAACCAAACACTCCATCTTGCAACAAAACACCAAATGACCTAAAACTAAAAAGTGTACTGAAAATTGAATTAAGACTCTTATTGAAAAGGTAAAAAAAATCTAATTAAAGGTGACCTTTTCCCTCCCCATTTCTGTTAAAATCAAGCACATGGTTTATTGTCCGCTAGCAAAGTGGGTATAATTTTCACAGTTTCTCAAAATGTAGAAAATGTATCACATAAGCTCAAGGTAGATTGCCATAGGAATCAAAATCTGCACTACGCTGCAAACATACTGGCAATATGAAACACTCTAAGGTCCTGCTTTTCCTTTTAACTTTCCCAGAATACACTTCACTCATGTCCAGCTTGACAAGTCTTTTTGGCATCAGTCAAGTATCTGAAATTTGTCAGTTGACAAGTTTAAAGGATCCCCATACACTAAACAGGGACCAACCCGGACACAGAATTTGAATCCAGCAAATGGAATAATAGAGGGGGAGGAGCCACTGCACCACCTGACCGAAGTCATTATTATGTGAGTTAGGTAAATGAAATGAGGACTTCAGTGTTTAAACAGGTTTTCCATTGAAGCACAGTCTGTGTTTGTATGTCTATGTTTGTATGCCATTTTTTTGGCAAAACATTCTAGTTAAAAAGTTTCACATTTTTGATCAATCAATTTAATTTCATGAATCACCATACACATAGACATGATTCAGTAAGACCATTTTTGAACTTATCAAATCTATTTAAATATTAAAATTCTTAACTTTTCTCCACTTGTTCAGAAGAAGATTTGCATGGAAGGCACAATCAGGCAATATATACCAATCTGCTCCCTTCCTTCTCCATTGTGTGAGATAGTGACATGATCAGAACTTGATGGGACCTAGTGCAACAAAATAAAGGGGGAACCTCTCGTGTGACATTAAATTCAAATCAATTAAAAAAGTTAGAGGAAGAGCAGGTACTGTAAAAGTGCAAGCAGGGATACAGCAGAAAAAAGGTAATTGGAGGCACCCAGATGGAGTCATGGAAGAATGGTCATGTAAGGGAAAAATGACAGGTGCTGCATTTCACAATGTATTAGACTTCTTTTCATGTAGGGGGATGAATTGTCCCTGATATTCAGATTTCCTCAGTCCATCTATTATTCCCACTCCCCAAGTGGGATGAGGACCACAAACCAACCCAACCAGATTCTACGTCCATCCACATGATTCCTGCCTAATAACATTCTGGCTGCGTATTTCACCCCACCCAATCCCTGTTCATCCATTACAGCCCTTACTCATATATATATATATATATATATATATTGTAAAAAAGAGCAACAGACAGTATAAAGGGTTGGGGTTTTCCGGCCCCGTATATTGCAGACAATTCCACAAATTTTCAAAAAGAACAGGTCAAAATATAAACAAAACAGTTCATATGCGCGCCTTTCAGAGGCGCGCGCCATTTTATAGAGGCGGGCCGGAAGTGGAGGAATGCTGGGAAGGAACCGTGAGGGAGGATGGGACTGCTGACGTCAGGAAAAATGGCGGAGGAAGGGCAGAAGTGGACGTACTGCGGGCAGGCTATGATGGCGGAGCGTCTCTTTTTCTGGAAAACAAAGGAGAAAGGTTAGTACCCCGCCACTCCCCGCCGGCGAACGTCTTTCAAAGCGGTTTGAGATCCATCCGCGGCCTCCTACTTGCGCATGCGTGACAATATATATATATATATATATACCCCATAATGATAACGTGAAAAAAGTTTACTTGAGATTTTTGCAAATTTATTAAAAATAAAAAAATTGAGAAAGCACATTTACATAAGTATTCACAGCCTTTGCCATGAAGCTCAAAATTGAGCTCAGGTGCATCCTGTTTCCCCTGATCATCCTTGAGATGTTTCTGCAGCTTAATTGGAGTCCACCTGTGGTACATTCAGTTGATTGGACATGATTTGGAAAGGCACACACCAGTCTATATAAGGTCCCACAGTTGACAGTTCATGTCAGAGCACAAACCAAGCATGAAGTCAAAGGAATTGTCTGTAGACCTCAGAGACAGGATTGTCGCGAGGCACAAATCTGGGGAAGGTTACAGAAAAATTTCTGCTGCTTTGAAGGTCCCAATGAGCACAGTGGCCTCCATCATCCATAAGTGGAAGAAGTTCAAAACCACCAGAACTCTTCCTAGAGCTGGCCGGCCATCTAAACTGAGCAATCGGGGGAGAAGGGCCTTAGTCAGGGAGGTGACCAAGAGCCCAATGGTCACTCTGTCAGAGCTCCAGAGGTCCTCTGTGGAGAGAGGAGAACATTCCAGAAGGACAATCATCTCTGCAGCAATCCACCAATGAGGCCTGTATGGTAGAGTGGCCAGATGGAAGCCACTCCTTAGTAAAAGGCACATGGCAGCCCACCTGGAGTTTGCCCTGAAGGACTCTCAGACCATGAGAAACAAAATTCTCTGGTCTGATGAGACAAAGATTGAACTCTTTGGTGTGAATGCCAGGCATCACGTTTGGAGGAAACCAGGCACTGCTCATCACCAGGCCAATTCCATCCCTACAGTGAAGCATGGTGGTGGCAGCATCATGCTGTTGGGATGTTTTTCAGTGGCAGGAACTGGGAGACTAGTCAGGATAAAGGGAAAGATGACTGCAGCAGAGACATCCTGGATGAAAACCTGCTCCAGAGCGCTCTTGACCTCAGACTGGGGCGACGGTTCATCTTTCAGCAGGACAACGACCCTAAGCACACAGCCAAGATATCAAAGGAGTGGCTTCAGGATAACTCTGTGAATGTCCTTGAGTGGCCCAGCCTGAGCCCAGACTTGAATCCAATTCAACATCTCTGGAGAGATCTTAAAATGGCTGTGCACCGACGCTTCTCATCCAACCTGGTGGAGCTTGAGAGGTGCTGCAAAAAGGAATGGGCGAAACTGGCCAAGGATAGGTGTGCCAAGCTTGTGGCATCATATTGAGAAAGACTTGAGGCTGTAATTGCTGCCAAAGGTGCATCGACAAAGTATTGAGCAAAGGCTGTGAATACTTATGTACATGTAATTTCTCAGTTTTTTTATTTTTAATAAATTTGCAAAAACCTCAAGTAAACTTTTTTCACATTGTCATTATGGGGTGTTGTGTGTAGAATTCTGTGGAAAAAAATGAATTTAATCCATTTTGGAATAAGGCTGTAACATAAAAAATGTGGAAAAAGTGATGCGCTGTGAATACTTTCCAGATGCACTGTATGTATGTATATATATATAAAGAGAGAGGGAGAGAGAGAGAGAGAGACCAGGTGAAACAGACCAGGGATGCCAGACAAAATGTTGGGGTTCCAACTAGGAAACCTTGTTTAAGCAAATAAAAAAATATAGAAATGTTAGTACCCTCAGCAGTGCCTTTCAATATCCCAAAGGTACAGTACTTCAGCTAGAGCTCTGTCACTGTTAAAGTTCAGGTCCAAAATGAATTCCTCCTTCTGGGGACTTCACATTTTTATGGCATCCTGGGTGGAAGAGGTGAAGCTTTCCCCAGGTGATGTGGGCAGGACTAGGTGTGTATAGACCATAATATTCTCTAAGCACTATTTGTTGCTCTCGTGCCATGTGTTGATGCAATAGTCAAAATGACAGCAATATATATATATAACTAGCTGTGTAAGACCATGCTGTAAAAAGCCTGGGGTCCTAGAAATTATTGAAAATGTCAGAAAAAAAATTGAAATGTAGAGATGTCAGGTAATTGGAAAAGAAAAACTTTGGGCATCTCTCTCCTAGGAAGTTTTGTTCTGCTGCCATGCTTGCATCGCTTGTGCAGAGCTAAGCCACTTTGTCTTTCTGTGGAGGTTTCATTTTGCCAATGTACACACCTCGCTTCAGAATTAATCAGCTAAGTGAGTGACTTTCTTCGGAGGTTTCGTTTTGGTGACATGCTGGCCTCGCTTGTGTATTAGTGGCTAAGTGAATTTCTGTTTCCTCTGAGGTGGAGCCCTTACCCCAACTCCACCTCTCAGTTCCAGGCCAGACACGCACACTTCTACGTATACAAGTGTATATATAAGATAATCAAGCTTCAATTACCTTGTGTTACAGATTTCCTAAATTGATAACTGGAGTTTTATATTTTTATTTTCTTGTCAAGTCTTTTATTCTTTTCCTCTTTCCCCATCTTTCCATATGTATTAACATACAGTAGTTCTCTAATACATGAGGAGAAATGGGACACTGCAACTCCGAACATTTCAAGTGACAGACTGCAGGAAATTGGAGGCAGGGTTTTAAAAAGAAGCTCAGTGGGCGGAGCTTTTTCAGCGGTAGATTTCACTGCTATTCACTAAGACTAAAGATGTTTGCTATAAACATTTTAACAAGTTGAGTTTACCACTTATTTAATTCTGCACAACAGCGCCATCTTCTGGGAGGCCAGTGTCCTTCTTGCTCAAATGCAAACTGTTTTTGAATCCTGCCTCTCTCTGCTTTATTCTTTTTATTTTTGTTTTTTTGTTTATTTTGTAACCTTCTTTGCATTGTTTTGACTTTCTTTTTATACAACATTTTTCTGAACATTATTGTTGTAGACTTAACCTTTACCTCAGTTTTTGTCATGTTTTTGCTTCACATTTTTGTTCTTGTTTGTTGGTTCCCTATGTTGACTTTGTGCCAGTTTCAAGACAACAGCCCTGCCAACTCCCTTCATTATTTTTACTAGCTGTTGTTTCTGGCTACTGCCCTTGTTTTTTGTTGCTGACCAGAACTCCTACTCCAGTGGCATAATGACACCTCCTGTCTTGTTTTTTTTTTGAGCACCACAGCATCTTCTGGCTTCTGTGAACACTAAGAGTTGAAGAAAATCAGAAAAATGGCCAGGTTGGTACTGAGAATGCAGAAGACTAAGGATACTAAACAAGTGTTTTGTCTAGTGCTCGTTCCTAACCCTCCAATTCTGTTAGAAAAGCATTTCAGAAAATGTAAATATTAAATGATTTTTTTTAAAGTTATGCATTAAATTTTATAAACCTATTGTTAGCACTTGTAATGGATAGCTGGGGCTTCTACCTGGCTGGGACGCCTGCATGAAGGACGAACCCTGGGGAGAGAGCTTGTATGGGCGGGCAGAGGACAGCCCCCCTGGCTTAGGACATTGCTTTTCAGAGTTTGGAAGCTCAGCCCTGTTAGGGTCGGTTGGTCACCACCAGGGGGAGTGCAGAAAACGGCAGAGCTCTTCATGGCAGGAATGTCACTACACCCAGAAGTTCTGCCAGAAGGAGATCATAGGACACCTGGAGCACTTCCAGGTGCTCTGTAAAAGGAGACACCTCACTCCATTCAGGAAGCCAGAGTTGGCAGAAGGAGGATGAAGATTGCAAGAAGAGGAATGGAGGCAGAATGAAGAAAGAAGGAATTAAGATAAAGAAAAGTGTTTGAATTGTGCTTATACTGTGCTGGGTTCTGATGGGAAACAAGTGGAAAATGTTTCCCACAGAATAAAAGCCCTTTGTTATGCTGCACTTGTGTCTGTGACTGCTGTGTTGGGTGATTGGGGAGCTGGCACAGCCCTGGTGGTCACACACTTTAAATTAGTAGGTATAATGTGCCTTAAAATGAACCTTACTGTGTTGCAAAATCAGCAACTAACACAGCAAAATGCTCAGCTAAGCACTCTTGAAAGACATAGTTTACATAGTTATGAGCTTTGCCAGTTTGAATTTTAGTTGCATTATAAAGCCAATGTGGCAGAGCACCATACCATTGTCTTTTCATTTCAGCCGGTGCAGAGTCATGGTGGCAATGCAGTGAAACAACCCTGGACAAAATGCCAGTCCTTCAGAGGGCCCACTCAGGGCATTTTACAACTGGCACTTAACCTAACCTGTAAGTCTTTGGGAAGTGGAAGGAAAAACCTGAGTAGCCAGCGAAAAAACTAACATCGACATGTAGACTTTATTCAGACTCCACATGGATGGCCACAGGACAGGCCTTAAAATCTAAACGGTTGAATCTGCGAGGCGGCAGTGCTAACCACTTTACCACTCAACTACCCAATGCAATAACAAAAGAAGGAAGATTTAGAATAATTTATTGATTGGTTTATAAATACTAGCTTATACACATTGACGTCATAACTTGTTGACTTTTTCTAAAGCAGATTGATGCCTCCCATAATTAGTGATCACCTTTGAAACAGAGACCCTCTGGATTTCTCAGTCTCCCAGTACTAAAGTCACCATAATGTCTTTTATTATCATTATTTTTTCTGTGTTTTGCTTGCTTCCTGCATTTTTGCTGTATTTGTGTCATCAGCATTAATTCCATCAGTTTTGCTCTCAGACTTGTCATCTTGTGTCTTTGTGGTAATGTATACTTTATACTTACTTTCAAATAAATTGTATTAATACAGTAGTGAAAATGTGCCCTGGGAAATAATATTCAGCCATGCAAGTTGTTCTGTCAAGAGAGACATTAATAATATGGGTATTGAATGTCATCTTATTTGTTTTTAATAACAGGTACTTATTTATTTATTGATGTTGCAGCACCCGTAGCATTATAACAACGGCCTAAAATAGTAAGCTTATATTATGCATTTTCAATTGATTTAAAGGAAAATGCACAAGACAATGTACACATACATGCATATAAAGTGGAGGGGACCGAGTCGCGATCAGAACTGTGGGCATTTTAAGGAAATGGAGAGCAGGACATCCCTGTAAAGAGTACAGTGACATCAGGTATCTGTGTGACTGTGTGAGAGTACTTGAAACATCATCAGGGTTGCCCAGAAGTGACCCTGCCTGGTGGTTTATAGCCTCCTTGCCCCCCAGCACTATGTCCAATTTTCAGAAAAGAACTTGGGGCAACAGCCCTACTAATGAGAAGAAGAGGCTGCGATTGAAGAAGTTTCGGCTTGTGAGAAGGGAAGTGGTTGTAGTTGGTAACTGGAGTCACCCCTCCTGATAGACAAGTCCAGAAAGGCTGCAGCCTTGTTGTTTTAAACCAAGGCCTCCTCTTATAACTACACAGTATATGTGTTAAAATATTGGTTTTACCACAGAATGGCGATAATACTTCCCATGTATTTAAAATGCACAGGACTAATGACTTTGTTAGAGGTTATATTACTGAAGATAATTATCTCATTAGCTAGTCGTGTCTATGGTGCCCTCAGTAATTTCGGCAGCGGTACCACGGCATTCAGCTGATGTCCCCCCAGACTTGAACATGACTTTCATTAAACAAGAAGGAATTCTGAAGAAAATGTCTTTCCCGTGCTGCAAATGATAAGAACATTTGTGACATGCCAGTCAGCTGGGTTTCGTGAAGAAAAGCCTTCATTCCAGCCCAACTGCTAATGAAGCCGCTCACTGATTACAATGGCATCTTTGACTCTTTGTTACAGTAAGTGAGACTAAAACTCCGAAGTCTACCAGCCCCAGGGAGTCTGACTTGCAATCTGGAGATCATAAATAATTTACGCTGAGGTAATGAGATGCAAAGTCAAGTTTGTCTAAGTTAATATTGGCAGCAATGATGGAGGTCATTTTCTGACATTTCAGAACTGCAGTCACATTTATTTATTCATCCACACCAATTGTCATTTACAAATGCACACGTGCTGACACAATCAGAAAACCCCTAAACACAAGTGGACACTTTCACAAGCATGGCGGTGGGTAAGTGCTCACAAGGTGGCCGTATACACTGGAAAGCGTGCAGACCTTTGACTAAAAAGCCATGCTTACATAAACATACACTGAGGCTTCTTTTTAATAATTTATTGATTTAATATAAACTTACAGTAGCAAAAAATACAACTAGCAGTCAAAAACAGCTTGATTTTTTTTTATTTGTAAGGTTCTCAAAGTATATGTGAATAAATAAAGAGAATGTAAAATCAAACAGTCTGCAACAGCTAGTGTGTTCCTCAAGGCTGTGGTCTGCTGAAGGACAACCACTAGACATCCTTGTAAACTGGTCAGGAAGACCACGTGTATTATGAGATTCTCTTGAAGATGGCAGAGAAATGATGATGATAGCAAAACTGGAGGCCATCTTGACTAATCCTTTTAAGCATCTGTGCGAGTTGTTATCATGGAGCACCTTTAGTCTGTGGCTCATTCCATGATGTTGTGCTGAAGGCCCTGTGACATTATTTGATTTTTTCCATCAATTTTAAGTCCCATGGTTCATTTATGTAATCTTAGTGAGTTGCCGTGATCCTGTACTCGGTTGTCACATACTGTGACATACCAAGTGACTCAGTTCTGCCAGTCCACAACTCACTTGTGCATCAGAGTGTCAGCCAATGAGCGTCCCGCTAGAAGTACAATGCATATAATGCAGCAATGAGGAATAAGAAACGTAGGCATTTTGGACCTCACAAACAGAAGTAAGGGCTCGTCTTTGTGTTTTACATACCAGAACAAAATTGAAAAAAAAGGAAAGGAAAGGGTCAAGATTGCATCTGAACTTGACGTATCTGTAAACCATTCAAACAGCACTGGCCCCATCAGGACTTAGTGAAAGACAGGACTCATATTGGGTTTAGACTTTAGCTTTGAAGAAGGATTTTGTCTCCATCTATCTATCTATCTATCTATCTATCTATCTATCTATCTATCTATCTATCTATCTATCTATCTATCTATCTATCTATCTATCCATTCACCCCTTACCAACTTCTCTTGATCTAGCTCAACAACAAGACCAGGAATGTTTTGAAATGTTTTTAAACACAATGAATTCAACCTTACAGTAAGAACTCATATGTGAGTTTTTACTTTAAAACTATTATGGTCAGGCTAAGTCCAGCCACTAAAAGACTGTCACTTCTCACTCTTTTGGGTTCTGAGAAACATCTTACTTTTTGTTGTTTAGTGCCACCATGTATCGTTTTGTTTCTTTTATAAAGCACCTTGTTATGGTGTTTTACTTTTTAGTGTTACTGCTCTGCTACTTGTCACACGTGGTTTGGCTATGCTGCGGAGACCAGTTGTAGGTGGTCTGCCTTGTATAAGATTACAGCAGGACAATAGATGATCACTCATGGCTGCCATTTCCCAGGAATGCCTGCTGGTCATTAACACTCTTCTTTCCTTGTTATGACCCAACAAATTACATATGAGGTGTTCCAGAGTGCTAAATGATGTTTGCCCCACTGTCTTCTCGTAGTACTTGTACAATGTTTAGTTGGATGTGCCAAAGGAGACCATTCAGCAGCTGTTTGATGCATGCCCATTTGAATTGTGGAGGTTTCATACACAGCTAATGATCTTCTCATGTACTGCCGTTCTCAACCAATAGGTCACTGGGTTCCTCTGGCCTTGGAATCATTTATTACTGTTCAGATTTCATACAAATTGACCGCTGCTTATGGGAGGAACTTTTTTGTCTCAGTGTACACAGCATATAGGAACAGTTAATTTTCTTCCTGTATCCAATATAAATTGATGGATTTAAAACATTACTGAAAATGTCAGGTTATTTGGAAAATGAATGAAACCTGATATAGTGTAACCAGGCACTGGTTATTTGAGCAGGCTGTGAAATGTGCTGTCGCCCTGACATCTCTGTCGTGATCAGAACCTAATTTTGTTTTCCATTACAAGCAGATCATTTTAGAAGCTGGGATCTCATTATTTCATTGTGCCTAGTCATAACTTGGCTGTATGCTTGCTGTGTGTTGGACAGATGTTGAGTCTGTCAATAAACAGGCTTTATATTGTCCCTTTCACTGTGAGAGCAATAACAGCGTCTTTGGGAGAGAATACCATTGAAGTGCAGCAAGTAATTGGTAACTCAAAAAAATATTGTTTTTGAATAAAGCGTATTGCCATCTGACTTAATATTATCACATCATCAAAAGTATTATAACATGCCGGTTAATCTGGTGGCATATTACGCGACTTCTTATTGGAAAGGATATCAAACTTGATGTCTGCAGTTGCTTATCTTGTCCCCTGAGTATATCAGAATATAAAACTACAAAGTCAGGGCTTTCAAAATTATGCAACTCTGCAACGACTGATCTTTTATTCTGGAAGCCTATAATATTGTGCTTCTGTATGAATGCTTTACAGGTATGGAAAGTTAACACACAATCTCTGCTTTTTTTCCCATAATGTTATGGTATGTAAAACATGAGACATCAGACAGACAAGCCTCTCTTCTGGTTATGAGGTCAAACACATGTGTTCCTTACACCTCGTAGTTGGATTATATTGTATGCATTGTATTTCTGTGTGAGCACTCATTGGTACTCAACTCTCACACACACAGAGCCCACTTCTATGACTTCGGTCAGGGCGAGTCACAGATTACTCAGACTGAGACTTTGGGTATTTCAGACTACAGGCCTGACGGTCACAAGAGTGCACCACGACTGTCCCAACTTATGTAAAGTTATTATGTATTATCATGTAAAAGAAGTGAAAATCACTTGAAACATCATGGGCATTTAGACAAGCACAAGGAACTGTGGCACAGTGCCCAAGGATGATGCCCCTGAGTGGAGAAAATGTGAACAAAAGGGGCAGCTGGGTGCACAGCAGGTGATCTTTAGTAGGAGATCTTGAAAGACAGCAGAAAGATGCAGTCATGCAAAAGACAGGGCAAGAACAGATCTCAGAGAACCGGCAGGTTGGTTGTTTAAGTGGTGTCTACTACAAACTTAACAACAATGGTGGAGGACTGAGGTGGGGCTGCAGGAGAAAACAGAGTGCCCTCAGGCTGTCTGCAATGGAAAAAATCCAGGGTGCAACGTCTTTAAAACTGCGGTTGTGACAATAATATTTATTTTGTGGGAAGCTGCTTGTCTATATTTCTATATAAATTGTAGATTATTTGAAAAAATGTATTTATTTTGATATCCACTAAAAAATTAGAGGTAAACTGAACAAGGGCTCAATCAAGATAAACACTGAGTTATGGCAGAAGTATGCGAGTGGAGATCACAAAGGTCAGTGGTGTTTATTTAGAGAGGGCGTTGGCTCTGACACAAACATGAAGTATGTCGAAACTCTTGGGCATGTCATCCACCAGCAGAAAAAAAGACACATGTGTCACAAAGTTATACAAGGTAGTCATGGCAGAGGCAACACTGATTCTGATGCTGTAGCTGCAGAGCAATAATCACAACAGGTTTGGTGTGGTACAATGCACAAGGCGTATAACATAAATGGAGCACTAGCTTGGTATGTCTGCTTTCTTTTTATGTGCAGTGGCCTTGAGATTTAAGATACATGAATATCAATAGGATTTATTATTATTATTATTATTATTATTATTAGTAGTAGTAGTAGTAGTAGTAGTAGTATCAAGTTTAGTTTCACTCTGCTTTCCATGGTGAGGATCTTGGTGGGCTGAGCAGACCACACTATCCTCAGCAATGTCTCCCAAATGCTCCTGATGAGTTCCCCGATGGCTCCAGGCCAGCTGACACGTAGGATCATTTTAATGTTTGCCTAGCCAGTTCCTTGGTCTTCCCCACTGAGAAGTACATAACCAGTGTGAGGCTCTCTCAAGCATCCTAACTACAAACTTAATCCACTTGGAAAGGCTTCTTTTTGACCTAGAAAAGCAGTAGTGCTCCTCGAAGGTCATCCCATATTGCTGGACTCCTCACCTCATTGAGCAACCCTATGCAAAAACGTCATTTTGGCTGCCTATACTGACAGCCTCTGTCTTTCAGTCATTATCCCGATCTCTTAAACATATGTGAGGATGGGGATGTAGACTGGCTGGTAAATTGGCAACTTTTTACTCCTTCTTAATCCATATATTGTAGTGTACTGTTTTCAGAGCTTCCATCACTGCACAGGTTTCTTGGTCAATCTCACGATCTCCTCTTCCTTTCCCAATTAATTAGACCCTGAGGTACTGGAATTCTTTTACTGGGGCAGCAGCTTATAATGAGGATAATGATGATTGCTGTCTGTAAAGTTATTCCACTAAGCATGTTTATTTATGTATAGCAGCCCAGAATTAAGAAGAGGTTTTACAACTATTAAATTGATAAGTTAAAATACTGTAGACATGATTTTGACACAAGTACAGCTCGATGTAATTAATGCTTTGTGAGATTTGAGGTTCAGTGCTTAGGAAGTTTGACATTGTGTGGTAAAACCGTGTAAAATATAAATAAGTAAATAAATAACAGATTAATAACCTTTTTTGGACTGTTGGGCAGCATGGTGTCACAGAATTTAGTGCCACTGCCTTACAGCTCTAGCTTGGTCACTGTCCATATGGGGTTTACGTCTCTCTTTATGCATGCAATGTTTTTCTTCCATCCATTCTAACTTTCCTTAAACATTGTAAACATTTCAAGGTTTTGTGAATTGAAGACTCTTAATTAGCCACATTGTGAATTGTGAATTTCCCCTTGGGATTAATAAAGTATCTATCTATCTATCTATCTATCTATCTATCTATCTATCTATCTATCTATCTATCTATCTATCTATCTATCTATCTATCTATCTATCTATCTATCTATCTATCTATCTATCTATCTATCTATCTATCTATCTATCATATGAGTGTGGGTGTGCCCTGGCATGTACTGGCACTCCATCTAGAATTCAGTTCTGCCTTATTAGCACTGTAATGTACACTCGCTTCAGTTTTTCAGGAAACTCATAAAGACCCATGAGGATTTTTTGTTGTGGAATGGTTCTCATTTTCAGACTCTTTACTATGTGGACCTGAACAGAGTCTCCCAAATCCCCACTATAGCCCTCATATGTTTACACTGACCAGCTTGTCACAAAGATGAGCTGGAATGTTCAGCTCCACTTACTGTACAGTCACCGTCAGGGTTGACTGATACTGTGGCTAAATACTTCCCTTTTTCTCTTATATCTCTCACTTGTACCGGTCCATTTTAGAGTTTTGGTGTACCCTCAGGAAACTCATAAAGACCCATGAGGATTGTTTTATCCAGGTGACAAGACAGAGCACCAAAACAAGCAGGAGAGAAGATTTAAGCTTTTATTTACGCATTACAGATTAGCATTCTCAGACTAGCATTCTCAGGTTACTAATGTGCCTGAAAGAGAAGCAAACTAAAATGAGTGTGACAAATTGCCACTACAATTTGGATCGACAGAAGCACTTCCTGCTAGGAGTCCAGGCACCCAATATTCCTAGATGGCCAAGGGGTTCTTCATAGTAATCCAATCATGTATGAACTCTGGAAGAAACAATTGAGTAAGAGACCTTGAGCGTCTATATAGCTCTGAATTTATGCCAGTCTTATGCTTCAACGATGCATCTCTTTGACCAAAGGGGGCCACTCCCTTCTCAGGTTTTGAACTTTCATGACATCTGTCTTTAAAACTTCTACATTTGATTTGAGCAGCCCCGGGCTAGGTCAGACTAGGTTTTTGTCCTTGCAGACTAACAACTCATGGTTATGTCTCTTAGGGCTAATTAATTTTTTCCCTTTTGTCTCAGGGCTGAATATTTTCCAAAAAACTCAAGTTTTCTGAAAAGCACAAGAAGCAATGGTTGCACACATAAATCAACATAAAATAGTTATTTCATGACAAATGTCAGTCTGTTTGATGTTCCATGTGCCCCTTTAGCATGTAAATTCACATATTTATTACATACCTGTTTAACTCATCACTCATAAGCTCATAAGGCGCTGTAAAAAAGCACTATATATGCTCCTGACCCAATACAGATTGGACACGGAGGCACACGTATAAAATAAATAAACTATTTATTTTCTTCACCTGTGGGGTACGCCTTCCTCATAATCCCCACAGGCACAACACACACCCAAGCACAATACACCAATATAAAAGCGCTCTTTCTCTGCACCACCACTCCTCCCAGGCAACCTTGTCCTCCTCCACCCGACTCCAGTCGCTGAGTGATGGTTGCTGGCTCGTTTTATTGGGCACCAACAAGTGTTCCAGGTGCTTGACTGCCGACATCCGGCAGCACTTCCAGATGTGGCGAAACCAGTACCCAGATAGGTCCAGCAGCTCCTGTTGCAGCACCCCCTGGCAGCGCCTGCGGAACCCAACAGGGTTGCACCAAACTCCAACCCCCAAGAAGCCCTGCAGGAGTCCGAGGCACTGCTTCAAATCAGGAATTCTGCCATTTATCATCCGGGGGAGATATTGTGTTTCCCATGCGTGCTCCCCTGGAACATTTGCTGCAGGGGCGTCCCAGCTGGGCATGGGTCCTGGCCATCCATCACAGCACTTTCAGGAAAAAAAAACATATTGAAGTAGTCAAGAGGCTGGTAATCCATAGTGTCCACTAACACGCCACGTCATTTGATGAAGTTCAGTTACCAGTGTGTCTCCCAGGGTGAACATTGTGGCACGTCAGCTACACAAGCATATTCTGTTCTACAATCAGCTGGACAGCGATCAGCTAATCTAGGAACTTGCCTTTCATTTTTGATCTCCAGATCACTGGCATCAAAATCAGAGTTTGATAAATCAGAGTCTGATTCAGTAGTAATGCGCAATAAACAAGCAAACAAGCAAATAAATAAATAATACACACAGAGTATTTTGCTTTGTGTAATTGCTTCGCCTTTGCCCGATGTCGATTCCATTCTGGACATTGTTTACTCTACACTACTCACGTATACACAGCAATGTGATGTCAAGTCAACAAGTCTACCAGTCCTGCTAGTATGAGAGCCTACCCATAACATTACAGTGAGTTTTATTAACGTTTATTGGTTTATTTTGCACTCTGCTCCTGAATGTCGACTTTAGTTGACATCCGGACTTAACCCCCTGTGTCAAAAAAAGTTGACATCAACCCTAAAAGAGTTAATGTGCATGTAGAGAACCCTAGGGCTTAGTTTTATGTGGGTTCTGTCCTAGTACTCCCTGAGTAGAACGGGCTTACAAACAATGTCTTTCTTCTGACTAGTGAAAGTTTTCCTAAATACAGGCTTTATCACTACAAAAATGTCTTTATACAGTATAATATATAAAATAAGGCAGTAAATAAACATCTTGCCTGAAGAAGGGGCCTGAGTTGCCTTGAAAGCTTGCATATTGTAATCTTTTTAGTTAGCCAATAAAAGGTGTAATTTTGCTTGGCTTTTCTCTAAAATAAGGCAGTAAATCACAAAGGTCCATCCTCAAGAGGAGGACATAAAAACTTCCCATAGACAGAGAACAGGCTAGGATGTAATCCAGTCTCCTAGAGTTATGAGGCAGCAGCATTAACCATACCACTCTTCTGCCCCTTCTTTAATCCGTCCGTCTACACATCTTTTAAGAGTTGCTTTCTTATATGGTAAACCAGTGGTACCTATTGACCTTGAGACCAGACACAGAAGACAACCTGCACATTATTACACCCTGCCACCCTTTGGGCGCCATTTGATTATGCTTGACACATCTCTCCACACTACTGAACAGTGCTGCTGGCTTTGGTTATTTTGAGATTGAGGAGTTTCTCAATGCCTTAGGAAGAAAATCATTATGGTTAATTAAATTTAGCTGCATTTAGACTGTGCTAATACCCTGAAACTCTGCTACTGATTAGCTGTCCTTCATCTCTCTACAGCAAAACAATGGCTGCCTGTCGTCAAACCATTAATCGGGCAACCACAGAGGAACACAACATTACCCACAACATTGAACATGCTCTTATTCAGAGAACTTTTCTTACTATTGAATGAGACTGACTTGAAGTTCATAGTAAACAGCTTCCAGGAAATTGGAATGCCCCTCCAACCCACCACATTTTCCTATCAGACCGCTTTACTTCAATGTCAAGAATGTTAAACTGGAAAGATGACTAAAGGCAAGCCATTCACCATAACAATGCAGTTGGCCTGAGGCAAACCTGCAAAACATCTTACTTCATTTTATGGCTCACAAGCCCGTTGGAAAGTAATGAGTGTGGGCTCTAGGTGACAGAAAATAAACAGAACAATCCCTGCATTAGACAAGGACCTGCACGCCCTGGGCATTCTCGTCTCACCTATTTTTAATTGTCATTTACTATTAATCCACTGCTGACCTACATATCATTCTGAAAATCTGAGCCTAAGCCTTTTGTAATGTATGACAGCCATTACCAGATATAGCCGCCTTTTGGCATTCTAGGCAGGAGACCAAGTTAGCACCTGTGTTGAGTCTCCGCTTCTTCAGACATGCAGTTGTTCCACTTGGCCCGCTAATCCTCGTGTCCCCTCATTTCACATTATCCCCTTAACCAGCTTTTCCTCAAGTTGTCTAATAATCCATTAATTCTACTCACAGGGTGGCTTGATTGCTGTCGTCTATTTTTTTTTTCCCCTCATATTTT
Organism: Polypterus senegalus; assembly: GCF_016835505.1. Taxonomy (NCBI): domain Eukaryota; kingdom Metazoa; phylum Chordata; class Cladistia; order Polypteriformes; family Polypteridae; genus Polypterus; species Polypterus senegalus. The sequence goes on along the minus strand of NC_053170.1, from coordinate 34,165,360 downwards.
GTCAGTCTAGGAGAAATCAAACATTATTAATCATGGCTGTGCTTCTGCCAGACTCCCCAATCCTCTTCGTTCTACATTACTGTGAAAAATAAGATTTGCTTCCTGAGACACAAACTTGATGGGCTTTTTTAAGTTTCTGATGCTATTTATATATGACTATAAATAATAAGTATTAAATTATTACATGCAGTATCTTAATAGAAAGTAATATTTATTTTAACACTTCAGAGTAAAAACTTTTAGAGTTTGCTGTAGTGTAGCTGAGAGTCACTTATTGTTAAATAAAAGAAACAAAGCCTTTTGTTAATGTCTTGTTACACAGCAGTAAGTGATGAACACTGGCACTGTAGGTAGCTCGTATTCGAATGTGAGCTAAGCTTGAACAGGATGTCGATTCCACTCTGGACACCATCATGAACAATCCCACAGTGATTTTAGTAATGTGGAGTGCACCCACAAGACGTGGCAGAACATGCAGACTTCACAGAGACATTAAACAGTGTCACACACATGCACACTGGAGGCAACTTAAAGGCTCTAGTAAATGTAATTACCTGCTGAGCCAGGGGTTGGCACTGTTTTCTGATCCATTCTCTCTTTCTCCTTATGCAGACCACTGATTGATGGACCTTCCATCACTGATGCCATCCCTGGCGTCTGTCCTCCTGGACCTGCCCCTTCCTACCATCTTCCTTCAAAATTGGCAAACCAGTTACCTACTTCGCTTCTGTTTGGAATTGTGTCTGTAAAGACGTCTCTGCAACTAACTGTGTGTTTACTTACGCGCAAAACTGTCAAATTACATGGATGGTACCCCAACTCCTTATCTGTGTTCTTTGTGTCATTTTACACCAGGTTGGGATTTAAATGGGCCGTGAGGCATCTGCATAATTCAATTTGTTATTCATTCAGTTTTTTGTTTGGCATCTATGTCGTCTATTTGTATTTTTGTTCCTTCTGTTTATTATGTACTTTTTTCTTTGTGTTTGTTTTTAAATGAATGTTAAATGAACCCTTGGTTATGACCCTTGTGCGTTATGGGTAGCTCTCCAATGGGCGGGACCACCTGCCAGTCATGGCCCTATCATCCTATTTAATAGAGGGCCTCCCATAGTTCCTGGTGGTTCACTTTGATAGTGCTAAGGAGTAGAGTTTTACTTGACATTACTGTGCTTTGAGTTTTTGCGTCTTCATTTTCTGGTATTTCGACCCTGTGCGCAGTGTTTTGACTTTGGCTTTAGATTCTGTTTTGAACTGTGCTTACTGATATTTTGAACTCCTGCTCTGTTTTGGCTGATGTCTTTGGATTCTGTTTTGGGACTTTGTTCACTGTGGATTGCCTTGCTTTTTTCAGGGAATTCCTTGGGCTCTTTGGAGCTTTGTGTATTGCAGAGCCTTTTTTGAAAATAAACCTTTTATTTTATTTTAAGATTTTGCAGGGCCCCTTTTGGTTTCCAGTCAGAGTCTTTGACGGTGTTTTCCCCTTCTAGTGGGCAGCTTTAGAAAGTGCTTGGGTACCTGTGCTTTGGAACTCCCCAGGTTCACGACAGTTCCTTGCTACTGTTTATTCCGCGGTTGAAACTGTATTTCTTCTTCAGCCTCCCTCCAATGCTGATGCTGCCACTTCGATATTTCACGACTCCTTCCATGTGGTTCCAAATTTGCAAACACACTGCCTGCCTTCCCCTTTGAACCACTCATTTTGTGTGAGAGGTAGCACCATATGTGCTCACAAATCCTAACTTCGTCAGCTGGTCCAAATCAGGCACCTTCTGGGGTCTTTCTGGCAGTGACACCCCAAAGCTAATGGATTTCAGCCACACTGAAATACTTCCAGGTAAATTCTCTCTTCCTGCACCCTCTTATCCATGCTCTGCACCTGAATAAAATTTCCCATGCTTCTGCGACTAGAGAAAAGATTGCAGGTGAGATGAAAAATACACGGGTGAAGGCACAAATTTCGCAGGTTGTGAAACACAATTTGTTTTGCGAATTGTTTATGATGCTAAACTTGAAGTTTTACTGCAAATTCAATTTCATGTGAATTGTTTTGCCGATCACTAGCTATGGCGAATCTTGGAGTGCTACTTGAAAATGTGCTTTCAAGCGTGACAAGACTACCTTATTTATGATACTCCTCTGATGAGCAAAAAAGGACTGCTTCTGAGAGAAATACAGTGTGTTCAGTCTCATGCCTTCTTCGCAAATAGAGTAATGGCACACCAGAATGAAACAGTTTTTATAAATGTGCAATTCTGGAAATAGATCACAATTACATTTTAAACTAACATACAGCAGACAGATCTGTGATATTCTTCTGACAACTGATCAAGAGGTAAGGAATCAGTTCAAACATGTCTCCTACTAGAATACCCTGCACAACCTCGTCTGTCTCAATAAAACTGGTGTTTTCTGTGATGTGCACTCCTTATACAAGTGGGCATCATGGAAGACATGACCGATTCACTAACACTCCTTTAGTGGCACCTCTTATCTAAGTACATATTGTACAGCACATTTCTGTATGCATATTACCCACTGCTAAGTCTTCAAAACAACTCTGCCAGCACATGCAGATACCCACATGTAGGCACAGCCCCCATTTTTGCATTTCTCTTTGCTTTCATTGAGAGCGCTTATAGCTCTATATAAATGAACAGTTTGTTCTCTGGTTGAAAGTTTATCTAGGCAAATTTTCTCAGACTAAGAACATGTTTTTCATGTAAATATAACAAAGTGAACAAATCAAAAATAAGAAATATTTTCATAATAAAAAGACTCATTGTACTTGTATATATATTTTTGATTTGATATACTTTGTTAAACCCAGAGGGGAAATTATCTTTTCACATGACCTTTGGGTTTGGTCAGGGCACAGGGTTAGCCATTGTACAGCGACCCTGGAGCGCATTTCAGGTTAAGTTGGATGCCTGCTGGCAGTTGACAGTCCCACCAAACACCAGTGCAGATCCTTAGCTCCAGGGTTCTAATCCTAGTGTGGTTTGTGTGGTCTGTGTGAATTCTGCATGTTGTGTGTGCAAGATTTATGGGTTGGTTTGGTCAGCAATTTGTATGAGTGAGTCCTGTGTGGTGGGTTCTTATGACGGATTGCTTTCAAAATAAAGTATGGATAAATGGTTGGAATTGTATTAATGTGATGTACCACAACAGTCACCACCTGTTCAGTATCAACATACTTTAATAGAGATCCTTCATTTGTTAGCATGTCCTCCTGTTCCAAGCGTATACTGGTCAGACCCAGCTCTACGTACATACATACATACATACATACATACAGTTTATTTTTGTATAGCCCAAAATCACACAGGAAGTGCCGCAATGGGCTTTAGCAGGCCCTGCCTTTTGACAGCCCCCCAGCCTTGACTCTCTGAGAAGACAAGGAAAAACTCCCAATAAAAACCTTGTAGGGAAAAATGGAAGAAAGCACGGGAAAGGCAGTTCAAAGAGAGACCCCTTTCCAGGTAGGTTGGGCGTGCAGTGGGTGTCAAAAGTACGGGGTCAATACAATACAATACAATACAATACACAGAACAGAACAATTCCTTAATACAGCATATTAATACAAATTTTAGAAGTACGGTTTAACAGTAGATGATATGACATAATTAGGTTTGGATATTTTTAGAGTCCTGGAGACCTCATCCATCTAGCTGCCTCCCCGTTTGGCCATGCCACAGCTGAAATGTTGCTCTGATGAAAGGACCCCTCTTTCCCATGATTCCTGTGATCCTCCATTAGGGATGACTTTACAATAGGCAGGCAAACAACTTGGCAGGTGGGCCGTGGCACCAATTGCCACATTTGGGTACTGAGAAAAGAAACAGAATAGGTGAGGGTTAGTATTCAAATATAACTATCATGTTACTTATGTTTTAGTGCTAATGACTGACAACAGAGATGCAGTCTGTACAGTTAATCAGCAGCTCTAGTCAGGATATGCTAAACTGCAGTAGTGAGTCTTCAGCCGGGATTTAAAGGCTGAGACTGAAGGGGCATCTCTTATAGTAGCAGGCAGACCATTCCACAGTTTATGGGCCCTGTAACTAAAAGCTCGACCTCCCACTGTTATTTTATTAATCCTTGGAATCCTAAGCAGACCATCATCTTGAGATCTTAATGTGCGCTCTGGTTTGTAAGTCAGAATAAGTTCAGACAAGTAAGCCGGACATTGGCCATTTAATGCTTTATATGTTAAAAGGAGGATTTTGAAATCTGCCCTAAACTTAACTGGGAGCCAGTGTAAAGATTTAAGAACTGGAGTTATGTGTTCATATTTTCTTGTTCTTGCTGTATAGAGAACAGTTTGAACAGCCAGTGAAGATCAAGATAAAGTTAAGATGACTGCTTTCCTAAGTGATTCCTGCACAGTTTTGTTTTAGTATCCTACAGTTGAATGGGAACAAATGCAGAGGCATCATGTGGAATCTCCAGGATTCCAGGAAAAGAACTTCTTTGTGGTTCTTGGTGCAGAAAGAATTGTCTGCACCTTAACATCAGCAAAACCAAAGAACTGGTTATTGGCTTTCACTGCACCAAAGACTTTCTAGGTCTGGTCACTGCTCAGGGAGTAAATGTAGAGGCAGTGCACTGCTACAAGTACTTGGGAATCCACATTAGTGAAAGGTTAGACTGGTCTGACATCACAGAGCAACTATATAAGAAAGAGCAGAGCAGGCTCTGTTTCCCTAGGAAACTGTGCTCCTTTAGCCTGGAAGGTGGCATCCTTTACAATCCATCCAAATCCATGATGGCCGGTGAGATAGTCCATGCTGTGGTGTGTGGGGCTGGTAACATCACTTCAAGAGAGGCCCCCTGAATTAACAAGCTAAGTAAAAGTGCTGGCTCAGTTACAGGACCCACTCTGGACCCCCCGGAAGTCGTACTGAAAGAAACAATGAAGACAAAACTGAGTGCCATTCCGAAAATGCTGCACATCCTCTTTCTGCATAAATATTTCAGAAAAAAAAAATGGCGAGTGTGCTCCCCTCGACTTTCTCGTAAACTGAGAGAGAGGAAAAAAGGTCATCAGAACCATTTCCAGTATTTCTCTAACACCATATTTCTTTGTTTCTTATCATAACTAATTGATAATATCGATATACAATCATTTACTGTATCTCTATTTATAATCAAACTTTATATTAAAATTATATTTTAGCACTTAGGGAGGTCAAAAACGGTGGTGGAATTTTTTCATGATTACATATGCATTACCTAGATTACATACACAGTAAAAAAGTATAGTCACCTAAAAACATAGAAAAAATGTTAGTATTATATAATATTTGTTGCAATAAATTGCTATAGGGAAAACTACATTCAGCTACATTTAATTATGACAATGAAGGAGAAAACAAAAAAAAAAAACAAATATATAAAGTTAAATGTATTACCAGGAACACAATGGGGACATGCAGCTTATTGGTCCCGTTACATCTTTATATTTACATGGCATGCTCAATGTTTACACGTTATTGTTAATGATGATGTATCAATTAAAATAAAATTGATAAAATTTATTGAAAGAATATGCATTATATTAAATACAGTTTTTAATGTTGTGCATGCATTTATATTTCCATGATACCAAAATCTGGATGGCTGTTTAAATAAAAAACTACTTCCAGTTGAATCCATCCATCCATTTTCCAACCCGCTGATTTTCTCAAATTCAATATCTGTTTGCTTTTTGTCATTATAAATATCTATACAAAATTTGAATCATCTGTCTGTAATTATAACCATAGTTTGCTTGAAAATACGTGAAAGTATTCAGTTAAAGTACCACTTCTGGATGCCAGAAGAGACACAAATGTTGATAGGATTCCTTATTTTTGATATAAAACAGGGGTACAACATCTCACTGACCGAGGTCAAAGCATTTGAGTTATCATGTTTACACACAGACAGACACACAGGCATAATTTCAAAAATGGTATTTTCAGCTCAGGAATGTCTAAAATGTCAAGATTCAGCAAAATCTCGAGGTCAAATTTTTTAATGATTCCTATACTTTCTCTAAACAATCCCTGGACAGGGAACCCGTTTTCTTTTTGAGTTTGATTTGATATACTTTGTTAATCCTTGATATAGAATTGGTTTTTCAGAAGACTTACTTTGTGTGTCAGAGCATAGAGTCAGCCATTGTACAGAGGCTCCTGGAGCCATTTTCAGGTTAAGAGCCTTGCTAAAAGGGCCCAATACAGTAGGATCCCATCTGGCAGTACCCATATATGAACCGGCAACCTTCCAGAGAGTGAAACATCTGAGTTTCTGTTGCGTACAGTTTTGTGAAATTGACCCTAAACTTTGTTTTATAAATGATTTCACAACTGCAAAAGTCACTTTAAGTGGTGTTTTGAAGTTTCAAAGGTTTTTGGAGCAGTTGAACATTTCTCCTTAATGGTTTGGCAACACCATACACACCTTTTGAATCTTTATATTTCTCAAAAAAAGGTTACAAATGAAGATAAATGGGGGAAAACAATCTTTCGGAAAGTCAGCATGGCTAAACTCAACCCATGATGGGACAAAATGATGTATTCTTAAGACAAAGGCTGCAATCCAGCAAGGCAATGAAATTATTACACGTATTAGTTGAGAAGAAAAAGCTGTATCTGCAGTCTTAGATGAGATCCCAATTTGACCAGTGCTAAACTTTTTGAGTGCTGATAATAGTAATTCCCGTGTCAACATTGGGTTTTGAGTTGAGACCCTCTTTCCAATATGCCATATAGTCTGTATTTTAAGTTGGGGCAACATACATGCAAAATTTCAAGAAAATCATTTCAGCCATTTTTAAGTGATTGGAGAACAAACAGATAAACAGATTATGATTTCATTTACATTTACATTCTCAAGCATGCAGACCCCAGATGGTGGACCAGGATCCTCTCAAGGACACACCTTATGAACAGAGAGGTGACTTACTGGGTGACTGAGAGCGAGTCACTCCACCTGCCAGAGATACCATATAGAAAAAAAATGGACTGTGACTTGAAAGTCGCTTTCAGATAAAACCATCAGCCAGGCAAATAAATAGAAATGTAGAAAGGCAGCATTAATGCTGAAAAATACAAACAAAAAGATGAGGGAAAGCCTTCCCTCTTAATGCTCTGTTAGCATGGCAATTTATCAACTGCCCTCTTTGCAAAACAGGCTATTAGAAATGCTGATAAATTGTCACCCACCTGTCCCTCGGTCGACTTTCATGATCCATTTTTGATAAATGCTGCACTAAATTGTTTTCCCCATTACTTGCAAAACACGGAAAACTAATAGCACAAGAAGCCAAGAAATGAGTCATTTGTCATTAAAGTGCTATAGAAAAAAAGGCAATAGAGGACCTGTAGCTATGACGGGCTTTAGTTGGGGCCAGAAAGTTTCATAACTACATTTTTGAAAATAAAATGTTATTGAAGGTAGAAACTGGCAAGGGAAAAAACATGAAGGATATACTTGAGCACCACAGGGTTATTAGTGAGGCTTCTGCCTGGGACTTTGGAACTGTGCCCTACTTAATTACTCACTTTTGGTATAAGATAAGATGGCCTGAATTACTCCTTAAGTGATGGATAAGGGTTATGTTTGTTGTATGACTTTCCTGTTGCTAAGCATTAAATGAAGGAGGAGAGAGTATGTATTACACAGATGTACCACAGCTGATGGAGAAACACTTGAGAAGCAGCAGAGTGTGCAATACGTGCATCTCACACTGTAGCTTGGACACAAGTACTGTGGCCTGTCACCAAATACTTTCACTTACAGCACCATCTGGAGTGAACATATTCACAAAGCCATCCATTCATCCAACTTCTAACCCACAGTGCAAGTGGGTAACAGTAAGACGGGGGTCTAAGAAGCTAAAATTTAGTATCCCAGCACCCAGGTCATCAATTCGGACCCAGAACAGATTCTCAGCACTCCACAGCGCGCCTGTGGAAACTGAGAATAACAAAGTGCTCATAATTGGTGATTCCATAGTGTGGAATGTTAGAATTCTAAACTATGCTAAACCAGCAGTTAATGCTAAATGCCTTGCAGGGGCCGAGATTTCTGGCATAGAGGCCACATTGGACAGTGTCACCAACGATGAAGTATCTACCTTACTGCTGCATGTTGGCACTAATGATATTTATTTACAGCAATCTGAGGTATTAAAGAGGAACTTCATCTCTCTATGCACCAAAGCTTACCAAGATTATATAGAGGGGATGTGAATTATAGCAGATTGTATTCCCTTCACTGCTGGCTAGAAACCTGGTGTGCAAATAAAAGCATAGTGTTTGTGAACAATTGGGATGATTTTTGGGAAAGGCCTGGATTTTTTAAAAGAGATGGCCTTCATCCTAACTTGAAGGGATCTTATGTATTATCCCAAAATATGGCAGCAAAACTGCCTGGTTGACTGATCAGAGCACCATCCAGGCCGCAGTCATGTGATCTTAAATCACATTCTGTTGTTTATCCCACCTGTTACTATCCTGAAGCTGTTACCCAAAATCTCTGTTGTGGGGCATCCAGCAAATTTAGTCTTGATACAAACCTTATATTAATTGATAACCAAAAAATAAGATGTATAATTAGACCAAGGGTTAAAACCAGACCCTCCACCAGGGGCATGTGTAATAGAAATTCAAATTAAAACAAAAAATATATCAGCAGTTCAGAAAGAACCATGCAGTTTTAAATGCTGTTTATTGAACATTCGCTCTCTTGGCACTAAAGCTGTTTTGGTAAATGATATCATATTAAGTACAAAATCTGATCTGTGTCTTCTACTGAAACCTGGCTTAGTAAATGTGACACTGTGCCCCTAGCTGAGGCGTCACCAGATGGATACTTGTTCCTTCATAAGTCTAGAGATTCTGGTCGAGGAGGAGGCCTTGGAATAATTCATTGTAACAAAATGCAAATCACTCCTAAAAATTTAGGCAACTTTACATCCTTTGAGGCATTCATTTTAAATATTAAAACAGATTCCAACACAATTATAGTGCTAGTCTACAGACCACCAGGGCCATATTCATTGTTCATGACTGAATTTAGCAACCTTCTGTCTGATTTGGCTATAAATTATGATCACGTAGTTCTGATGGGGATTTTAATGTACACATTGATGTGGAAACTGACACTTTTAGCAAATGTTTTACTTATTTGTTAAATTCAGTAGGATTTTGTCAGATTGTCAAAGGTCCAACTCATAATCATAACCACACATTAGATTTAATTATAACTTACAAAGTTGAAATTCAAAATTTAAATATTACTCCATTAAATGTAGTTATTTCCGATCACTTCTTAATTACATTTGATTTAGTTCTGCCCATGCCAACGCACTCACAGATTAAAACAAAGACAGTGCGACATCTAGATTGTAATTCTGCTTCAAAATTTATAGATACCTTGAGTAAGTCGAGTGTAATTGTGGAAAACCATTTAGATCAGTTAACATCAAATGTAAACGTGGAAAACAATTTAGATCAGCTAACATCACATTATAATGTGACCTTGAGAGATGCTCTGGACACAGTGGCTCCCCTAAAACAAAAGTGATCAAAGCACATAGAAACTCTCCCTGGTTTAATGAAAACACTGAGCTCTTAAATTAGAGTGTCGAAAACTGGAGCAGATGGAGAACAACAAAGCTACATGTCTTTCAAATTGCATGGACAGAGAGTGTTAATAAATATAAAAAAGCCCTCTTTAAAGCTCGCTCAGAATACTATTCTACATTAATAGATAGCAATAATAAAAATCCTCGGGTACTTTTAACAGTGGCTAAATTAACAAATGGAAATTCAGATCAACAGTGCAAAATACCAACAGATATTAGCAGTACAGACTTTATGAACTTCTTCAATGAGAAAATTAAAAATATAAGATCCCAGATCTCAGCATCACAGTACAAACCAAATACTAGCTTAGCAGACCCTGCTCACATTGCATTCAGCACTTTAGTAATTTTAATCCTGTAACTGAGCAGGAAGTCTTAACTTTAATTTCTAAAATGAAGCCCACTACTTGTTCCCTAGATCCAGTGCCAACAAAACTAGTAAAAGTGCAATGGATGTTCTTGCAGCCTATTCTAAACATTATCAATAGTTCATTATTGCATGGCACAGTACCTGATGCACTAAAAGTGTCAGTCATTAAACCTTTACTTAAAAAGTCAGACCTAGACCCACACATACTAAATAACTATAGGCCTATTTCAAATTTACCATTTCTCTCTAAAATACTAGAAAAGTAGTCGCCAGTCAGCTTCAGTCACACCTTACATTACAATTTATTTGAGAAATTCCAGTCTGGTTTCACTGGTCATAGTACAGAAACGCACTAACACGGGTTGTAAATGACATTCTGATATCCTCTGATGAAGGAAACTCCACTGTAATTATGTTGTTGGACTTAAGTGCAGCATTTGACACCATTGACCATTCTATTTTACTGCACAGGCTAGAAAATGATGTTGGGCTTACAGGCCCGTGCTCGCTTGGTTCAGTTCTTATTTATCAAATCGATTCCAATATGTACAGAAATGTGCTGACAGTACTCCATCATTATACACAGAAGTTCAATATGGTGTCCCAGGGCTCAGTACTGGGACCTTTACTGTTTTCACTTTACATGCTTCCACTGGGATCTCTCATTAGGAAACATAATGTTAATTTTCACTGTATGCAGATGACACCCAGTTATACCTTTCATTTAAATCAAATGAAGTTTCTCCGATGTTGTCTTTAATTAGTTGTGTTAGTGAATTAAAGGAATGGATGAATGAGAACTACTTGTCTTTAAATACAGATAAAACAGAGATGTTAATTGTTGGAGGGAATGGGACGCTGATCACAGCAATATTTTGTCATCATTTAACTCAGTTGGAATCCCAATTAATTTTACTGAATCAGCCCAATCTAGGAGTTATCTTTGACTCTAGCATGTCATTTAAAGCATATTACAAAGTCCAAAACATGTTTTTCCATCTTAAAAATGTTAGGAAATTAAGGCGCTTTCTAAATAAACAGGATTGTGAGAAATTAATTCATGCATTTATCTCTAGTAGGATTGACTACTGCAATGCGGTGTTCACTGGCTGTTCAAACTGTTCTCTATACAGCCTCCAGTTAATCCAAAATGCGCTGCAAGAATTATTACAAGAACAAGAAAATATGAACACATAACCCAGTTCTTAAATCTTACACTGGCTCCCAGTTAAGTTTAGGGCAGATTTCAAAATCCTCCTTTTAACATATAAAGCATTAAATGGCCAAGGTCCGCTTACTTGTCTGAACTTATCATGACTTACAAACCTGAGCGCACATTAAGATCTCAAGATGCGGTCTGCTTAGGATTCCAAGGATTAATAAAATAACAGTGGGAGGTCGAGCTTTTAGTTACAGGGCCCCTAAACTGTGGAATGGTCTTCCTGCTTCCATAAGAGATGCCCCTTCGGTCTCAGCTTTTAAATCCCGACTGAAGACTCACTACTTCAGTTTAGCATATCCTGACTAGAGCTGCTGATTAACTGTACAGATGGCATCTCTGTTGTTAGTCATTAGCACTAAAACATAAGTAACATGATAGTTATATTTGAATACTAACCCTCACCTATTCTGTTTCTCTTCTCGGTACTCAAATGTGGCATTGGTGCCACGCCCACCTGCCAAGTTGTTTGCCTGCCTATGGTAAAGTCATCCCTGATGGAGGATCACAGGAATCATGGGAAAGAGGGTCCTTTCATCGGATTGCAGCACTGTTTCAGCCGTGGAATGGCCAAATGGGGCAGGCACCTTGATGGATGAGGTCTCCAGGACTCTAAAAAAATCCAAATCATATTATGTGATATCATCTACTGTTAAACTGCTACTTCTAAAATTTTTATTTTATGCTGTATTAAGGATTTGTTCTGTTCTGTGTATTGTATTGTATTGACCCCCTTCTTTTTGACACCCACTGCATGCCCAACCTACCTGGAAAGGGGTCTCTCTTTGAACTGCCTTTCCCAGGTTTCTTCCATTTTTCCCTACAAGGTTTTTGGGGAGTTTTTCCTTGTCTTCTTAGAGAGTCAAGGCTGGGGGGCTGTCAAGAGGCAGGGCCTGTTAAAGCCCATTGCGGCACTTCTTGTCTGATTTTGGGCAATACAAAAATAAACTGTATTGTATTGTATTGTAACCTGATTGTCCAGTTCAGGGTAGCTGGTAGCTGATGACAACACTGGTTATGTCGGGCATAAAGTGGGAAGGTGTCATCCATCCATCCATGTCATCCAACCAACAAGTTCCAGTTCAGGGTATCTAGTAGTGGATTTCCATCATGGCTGCATTAGGCACAAAGTGAGCATCAAACCAAATTTGGGCAGTGCCTTCTGGATTAAATCAATGTAGCTAAGGTGGTGTAGTGTGGCTTTGTTGACCAGATCCCCCTGGTTGTTTTGTTGTCTGGAATGGTGTAACTGTGCTGTGCTGATGTTGCAAAGATTAGATTTGTCATTGAGCTGCAGGCCACAGAGAACAACTGCCCACTTTGCCAGAGCATCCTGGCAGTCTACTGACAAAGTCTGTTTGCTGGACTTTTTCTGCTCATGTTGAACTGTCTGTTCTATTATAGGCCCAAGCCTTGTCTCGATCAGGATGGTTATTTCCTAAGATGAATGACTCATATTTAATTTTTTCCTCTACCATTTTTTTCTTCTCTTAGTCCATCTTCTTTATTTGTCCATTCCTTTTGGCTTAGCTAAGTGTGCTTTGCATTTTCATTCTATGTGTAAGTGTCTACCTGAACGACACACCACTTTTCACTTCTTTGCTTCCACAATATAAATTCTCTGACAATACTGTGGGTCTTCACAGAAATGGAGGTTTGCTTTTTGTTGTCCCAGAGCTACTCAGCCACGTTTAACAGTGTTATGTCTGTCCTGTGGCCAGTGATTATTACAGATATTGGCACAAACTGGGATGGCCTGTAACCTTACCCAGCTGGGATGCCCATAGGGTGGAAAGATGGGGGAAGACAGCTTCTTTAGGGCCCTGCCTCCCCTGGACCGCCAGATAGCAGCTGCCCCTGAGTTGCAGCGGTGCCATGGTTTCCCACAGGGCATCATGGATATTGGGGTTATTTGACTCAGCACTGTTGGGTGCCAGCAAGGGGAGTTGCGGGGACTGGGGATCCCTACTTCGTGGGGCTCCAGCCTTACCCAGAAGTGCTCCCGGGCCGAGCCTTCAAGACACAGGAAGTACTACAAGGGATTACTTAAAAGGAGCTTCCTACCACTACTCCCAGAGCCAGAGTTGGGAGGAAGCGTGATGAAGCTTGCTGAAGGAGGAGGAGTGGAGGTGTAAGGGAAGAGACAGAGAAAGATAAAGAAGACAAAGTATTGGAGGAGTGCTGCTTTGTACTCTATAAATGTTATTATTGTGTTTGAGTACTGAACTTTGCAGGTGGGAAACAGCTGGAAAGAGTTTCCCACAGCTGAATAAAAGTTGTGTGTGTTGCTGAACTTGTGTCTGCATCTGTCTGTGTTGGGTTTGGGGAGATGAAACGCCCTCTGGTGTCCAAAGGCCCTTTTGTGATTTCATCGTCACACGTTTAACTTTTGGTGTTCTGCGCACTACAGCGTACAGTCATGGAACCCCACTTAAATTGTTGTGCAGTTTGCTTCAGGCAGCTCCTCTATCCTTCAATTGTCCAACATCTGAATTTAATTGGAACAACCTCAGTTCAGGTAGTGAGGCTCTCCGCGTGCACTTTGACTGTTAGTGATGGGAAGGCACAGATTACACAGTGAAAGAGGGAGGATTTGGTGTCACACTTCAGTGTCAGGGATGAGCCTTCCTGTTTCCGTACAGGCCAGGCCAGTACATCACTCATGCTTTAGGAGCAGCCTTTGTCAGATAGCTGAGGCTAACATTGAGTTGGGCTCAAGGCTGGACTTGATGTCTCTGCCCTCTATCTTTAGTACCTGTGCCAGATTGGTAGATTTACAGTGAACACAATTTACTAAATTAGTTAAGGTTATGGTTATGGATGTGTTGAGTTGTGGGACCAAACCCCCAGTGCAGGCTTTTTGCTGATGACGTTTTGTTGAGTGGCACCAGAAAGAGGAATTTAGAAGAATGGAGAAGAGCTTTTGAAGATAGAGGACTGAAGATAAATAGGAAGAAGACAAAATACACAAAGCTATTGATGATCAGGCCTGCAGTTTGAGCTACTGAAAAGAAGTTTAAATATCTTGGAACAGTGGTAGCACAAGATGGAAAATTACATGCAGAGACAACCCATAGAGTACAGTGTGGATGGAACAATTGGAAGAAGATATCAGGAGTATTGCTTGATCGAAAAATTAAGGCCAAGGTTAAAAGCAAGGTTTTTAAGACAGTGGTAAGACAAGCAATGATATACGGAGCTAAGATATGGGCAGTAAAGGCAGTGCTGGAGAAGAAGTTTCAAATGAGAATATGGAGATGGATGTGTAGAGTTGAAAAGAAGGACAGAATAAGAAATGAGACAATCAGAGGTACAACAAAATTGGGAGAGGTACCTAACACAGTACAAGGACGTAGGCAGAAGTGTTATGGACATGTGATGAGGAGAGACAATGAATATGTGGGCAAAAGAGTGATGGAAATGGAAGAACAGGGATGGATAGATAAAGTAAAAGAAGATCTAAAGGAAAAGAGCTTGACTGGTGAGGAGGTACAGGACCGAGAGAAATATAGAAGTGGGAAAGGATGAAGAAGAAGAAGAACAGAGAAATTAAATCTGGCTTTTAGCCACTGTGCCCCACTGGCACTTTCATTTCGGCATTCCCACTTCCACCACACACTGTCTGTCACAGAGCACAGTATAACTTGCTTGTCGATGCAAATCTTACACAGCTAACCTGACGCTTCCATTAATGCTGAAGGCCAAACGGCGTCCATGTTCCTCCTGCAGTATCATATCGTGCCTCTGTCTCTCTTTCTTTAAAGATATCCCTAACTAGTAGATGACTTTCAGGTCCAGAAGCCCACCTTTTCCATACCCACATATAAGCAGAGGTGAGGTGATCACATGGACTTTTAGGCATTCTGTATATTTTATTTGCTGAATAGTCTTGACTAGAGCAGAGCAGACAGACCAGTCTGTATTTTTATGCTTATTAATTCTGTATTTAGTAATTAGTCTAATCTATACTTGTATTTAACTTAGAATTTTTCACGCTACTCTGTGCCTGCACTCAGTGAAGAGCGCTATACAAAAATAAGTTGTATTTGCGGTATTGTGTTTTATTGCATTTTACCAGATCAAAATGAATACACTGGGGGCTCAAGATGAAAGACGAGTATAACAGAGAAAAGCGGAGGACAGCTACGTTCCTTTCAACTGGAGTCCTTTGGCTACTAGTTGCCCCATTGGCTTAAATGCGCTAACTGCTTATTTATGACACAACCTGTTTTCTCTTTCTTTTTTTTTTAAGAAATAATACTTTCATATATATGTACTTCAATCGCGATTGATATAGTTGCTCGGAACGACATTTCAGTATTTCCTGCTATTATAGGAATGCACCCAGACAGGTTAATACAAAGTGCCATCACAAGATCAAATCTCAACATCACCCAAAAAGAAAAGTACTTCGTTTTCGGCACCTGCTATTAGGAAACTGGCACCGTGACTCAGGTGGGCTGTCAGCAGGTGCAGCCACACTTGTAAACGACGCGCTTTCGCTTTTACAAGTCGCTGTAATGTCTACCTTGTTCTGGTGTCTTGATCTTTGTGCCTAAGACTTGAAACGCCCGACCAAACCTGTACAGCGGGAACGCGGAGGGAACGGCGCCTTTCAAGGGCAGGCTCAGGTGTCAAAAATGTACCTCGTGTGAATAAAACAGGAACTTGGCGAGGAGGAGATATAGTAGTAGGTGTTACAAAGTTCACTCCGCAAAGCTGATCACCTTTCATACGTAGTGAAACTGGCAGGACTTTAACTCGAAAGAAAACTGGAAGAAACTAAAGAAGACACAGCGAGCAAGTGAGGGGCTTTGGTAGATCGACCACCTCTTTTTGTGGAACTGGGAATTTTATTCTTCTTTGCCAGCAAACTAATTTCTGAATAATGTTTTCTCATCTCATAATTCTGGCAGGTAAGACACGGTCGTTTTTTACGTAACATAAATGTCCGGCAGATGGCTGGCTGATTACAGAGAGGCACAAATCTGAAAAGTGTTTGTCGAAACTGTGGACCTTTAATCATTAGCTGTGGGTATGGGATTAACGGTGATGCCTCACGCATTCCATCTCCTTCAGGGTTCGATTCAATCCTCCTGTCTGTGGGGCGTTTGCACGTTCTCCCCAGATGTGCGTGCGTCTTCCTTCCACAGTTATAAAGACTTTTCATTTTAAATGGACCCTGGCGTTTGTGCGTGGGCCCTACCATGAGCTGGTGCTGGGTCCTGCCTGGTGCCCGAGCTATTGGGACAGGCTGCAAAGGGTGTGACCTGGGCGAAGTGGCCTTAACAATACTATGTCATACCTTTCAAATATGAGTCCATTACTTCAATCATTGATTTGGGATCTCCAAACATGTTAACGCAGTATAGGCACGATTAAGACTTTTCAAGTTACTTTGTAAGAAGCTTGAATTTTAATTAAATAGTCACACAGGAAATAAAATGCAACCTGAGTCTCGCATCTTTGAGGCTGTTAGATAAAATGGATCTGCATCAGATGAATAATAGAAATGCACTGTATTAGCCTTTGAGCGCCTATATTCAATTTCTTTTTTTCTGAAAGGAAATACATCAAATGTGACGCTTCGGATATTGAGTATAAAATTACTCTGTTGAATTAGCGGAGCATGAAATGTGCCTTTCAGTGTGAAAAAGTTGAGTGAAAAAAAATTGTTTAATGAATTTGAAGCACAAGATCAATGGTAAGATCGAGGTGTTTTTCCCTGTTCCCGTACAATCAGTTTTTTGATCAAAATGTGTATTTTCATAAGTGTAACGTAGCATTCACCAACCGGCATAAGCCAAGTTAGGGTAGCGGCGGCACTGAACGAAAGGCAGCGATCTGTCCGTCATAGGGGGCACTCGGCAACACTTACGTCAGTTCAGATTCACCTATTTAACTAACATATGATAGATAGATAGATAGATAGATAGATAGATAGATAGATAGATAGATAGATAGATAGATAGATGGATGCGAAAGGCACTATATAATAGATAGATCGATAGATAGATAGATAGATGTGAAAGGCACTATATAATAGATAGATAGATAGATGTGAAAGGAGCTATATAAAGGATAGATAGATATATAGATAGATAGATAGACAGATAGATAGATAGATACTTTTTTATTTTAAACTGACCTTTATTAACAATTATAACACAATTGCAGTCAAATTAACAGCCAAAATTCAACAACATTTAAAAGCAAAGTTTTCCTGCTCTCATACTGTAGTACTAGACATTCATTTTCCATGGAACATAAAGCATCTTTACAGCCCAGATTTTGTCTAAATATATCTAATTGATTAATTAGTTTAAAATATGCAAATTCAATCATTAATCTCTTTTGAAGGAGGACCTTAAACATTAATAGAGCATCAGTGGTTTTCAGATCTTTATCTCTATTTCTTCTTGTTTTTAAAGTTACCATCTTGGCCTGGCCTAAGAAAAAATTGCAAAGTAAATATTCTCTTTTACAAATTCTTGACACAGACATTCCAAAAATATAAATGAGTTCATTAAATATAATTTCCAAATCCATCAACAATAAAGCAAGGAAATTCAGCAATGGTTTTAATCTGGTACAATACAGAAATACATGATAAATTGTTTCTTTCTGAAGGCAAAATGGACACCAATCTGTTGCGCTGGCGCCAATGGTTTTTAAGAATGAATTGGTGGCTACCGCTACATGTAGAATCCTCAACTGCAGGTCCCCAACTCTTTTCTCAATGGGCTCCATGCAGACACAGAGTGTTCCCCCAGAGGGTATCTGTCATCTAGATAGATAGATAGATAGATAGATAGATAGATAGATAGATAGATAGATAGATAGATAGATAGATAGATAGATAGATAGATATGTTAGGCACTATATAATAGATAGTCCTGGTGCCAGTGAGTCGGGTCCGATAAAGCCGTTAATGACCTTACAGAAATCGAAACTCACCAGCGTGGGAGACTCCGTCGCGATTGCGGTAGCCGTGAAGACGCGCCGAGGGCTTTCACATTCGATTTTCACGGGACAACCTGAACACAAAAAAGGGGACTGTCTGTTGTATGGGAGTGCAATTATGGTAACGGTAAAAAACACAGAGTCGTTATCGACACCAAGAAAGAGGCCCGGTTTCTAACAACTAAACACTGCGGCAGATAATTGCACTTTTGTGTTTTCCTGTTAAATGTTAAACTGTTTTTTTTTTTTAAGAGGTCCTGCTTGTATAGTAAGACTGTGATTGTGATATTCATATCTGAACAGATATCAGTGTACTTTGATGGTATAGGTTTCACATGTTTGACAGATTTTATTTTATGCAAAGATGCATTTAAATGTTTCTGTAAATTATGTTTATTTTAGTTTAAAGATCAATGCCTTTGTTTTCCCCAATAATTTACTCCAGAAATATTCCTTTTTCTCTCTGCACTGTTAGAACTGTAAACATACTGGGTATTCTGTTGCTCTCCTTGCATTTCTTTCAGTTAAGTACTATACAGTATGAGTGTGCACTTCATACGCTATATAGGACTATAGGACTCATGGTGGCACACTGGTGCACTACCTATAACTGGTCACTGTTTGTGTGGAGTTTGCATGTTTCCTGTTGTCCATAAATACTCTTAAAAATAAAGTTGCCAGAGCGGTTCTTCAGAACAAAGCCAAGTGAACAGTTTTTAGTTCCCAAAAGACCCATCCAAATGAAAGTTCCAGAAAGAACCTTTATTTATTTACATTTTTAACAGGCTGCATACAGTAAATAGCCATGAATAGGTAGTAACAGATTTGTGAAATACCAATTGGTCTCACTGCATACATCCAGTAAAATGGGCTAAGTCCAGGTTTTCTTAATCTGTTAGTGTCCTGCAGCCCATGATACATTAAAGATTTTGTTTTTTTTCTACATATTGGGAAGTTTTTCAAAGCACAAAGAACCAACTCCATTTGCAAAGAACCCGTCCCAGAATGAAATGGTGCTTGGGCAAGCAATGAAGCTACGAGGAACAATACAACATAGTAAAGAACCATATAATGTCATTAAAATAAGCATAATTTTTAAGAGTGTAGATGAACTCTTTTGCACTCCACTTTCCTATAGTAATCCCATGGACATGATGGTAAAATCCTTCCTTATGGACAAAGCTTCCACAGGGCTGTATTGCAATAGGCAAATTCAATGGGTGGATGGACGAATGGCTAGCATGATACATACAAATATATTGCATAGAATGCCAAAGCAACAAATAGCCATCCATCCATCCATCTTCCTAAATGCACTTACCCTGAGCAGAGTCACAGGGCATCTAATGTCTATCCTAGCAGTCATTCGAACAAACAACTGAACAGGGCACTATAGTTCATCACAAAGCAAACGCACACACACAATTCACTACGGCCAGTTTAGACCTAACCTGCATGTCTTTGGACTGCGGGAGGAAACCCAACATGAACACAGGGAGAACATACAAACTCTACACAGAGAGGACCCAGGATGTGGTCCCCAGTCTCCTTATTGCGAGGGAGCAGCAGTACCACTGCATCATTATGCTGCCGCATACATTCATATTCAGTATACTGTATAATGTATATAGTAAAAGGCCAGGGTGCAAGAGACAAAGGAATGGATTTTGCACTCTGACAGGTTTAGTGGTAGTTGATCCTTAAAAGAACCACTAGTCCCTTCGCAGCTGAACCGACAGATTCCTTTCCTGGGCTCTCTGCTGCACCACTCCATTGTTGTACAGCTCCAGACAGTGAACACTTATAAGTAGTATGTTGTGAAGCTCCATGTGCTCCCAGCATCCTTTCCCAGGCCTGCATATACACAATTACAGCTTCATCTCCTATGGCTTGCCACCATGTGCAACAGGAAAATAGATGTGAGTAGGCAAGCCATGGTCTTCTATAAGTGCTTCTCTTAAGTGATCTGTCTTCACCCCCACTTCCACGCTCTCAGGTGTTGCTTTTATGGCCAGCTTCTCGAGGGTAGCCAAACCTCTTTTGTAGTCCTAGGTCACCTAAAAAAAGTGTTCCTCTTAGGTTTGGCCCAAGGATGATACGATATATATATATATATATATATAGTGGTGAATGGCTGGCGCTGCTGCCCAGCCGGGATGCCCAAGAGGACCAGAGGACGGCTTGCACCTCCTCCAGACCACGAGGGGCGACCGCCCTGGTTGCTTTGTGGACCACGGGTAGAGAGCTTAGAAGCGCAACCCTATAGGG
Organism: Polypterus senegalus; assembly: GCF_016835505.1. Lineage (NCBI taxonomy): Eukaryota > Metazoa > Chordata > Cladistia > Polypteriformes > Polypteridae > Polypterus > Polypterus senegalus. Next base: position 34,144,903 of record NC_053170.1, on the reverse strand, counting down.
GCGCATGGTCGCCCCGCTGCCTTCAGAGCCCTGGACCTCAGCACTTCCGCCACACCCGGAAGTGCTGGGGGGAAGAGGACCGGGGACACCCGGAGTGCTTCTGGGTGCGCAGCCGGCACTTCCACCACACTGGGGAGTACCAGCGGAAGATGGCCGAGAAGCACCTGGAGCACATCCGGGTGACTATAAAAGGGGCCGCCTCCCTTCATTCAGAGCGAGAGTCGGGAGTGGGAGTGCGATGAAGCTCCGGTGGAGAGAGGAAATTTGGTCCAAGGACAGAGAGAGAGAAGCCCAGAGGAGTGGTGATTGGTGTTAGGAGCATAGTGTGCTGTGCGGGACTATTGTGTTGTGCAGAGAGAACTGTGAATAAACGTATGTGTTTTGATAAAGATGCGGTGTCTGTCTGATGGTGTTCGGGCATGTCTCACTATATATATATATATATATATATATATATATATATATATATACAGTATGATGCTTGCTTGCTGGGATAGGCTTCAAGTTAAAGCCACTGGATAAGCGGCTTTCAAAGATGGATAGATGGCAAAATAAAGTCAAACCATACTAAGAGGGCTATCCCACTATACAGTATATATATATATATATATATATATATATATATATATATATATATATATATATATATATATATATATATATATATATATATATATATATATATATATATATATATATATATATATATATATGTAAAGGACCGAGGAGACAGCAATAAGGGTTGGGGTTTCCGGCCCCAGTATATTGTACAGAACTTTTGCTCAAAAGAAAACAGGTCAAAGCATAAACTAAACAGTTCATAGCGCGCGCGTCTCCTGGCGCGCCATTTTATAGGGGTGGAGCGGAAGTGGAGGACAGCTGGGAAGGACCGCTAGGGAGGATGGGAAGAATGACGTCAGGGCAAGATGGCGGAGGAAGGGCGGAAGTACCGACTGCGTCAAACCAGGCCTATGGTGCTGGAAGGTCTCTTTTCTATAAGGAAGCAGAGGGAGAAAGTTAGTACCCGCCATTCCCTGGCGTAATGTTTTCCCAGGTGTTCTCGAATCAGTCCAGGCCTCCTAATCGCCGTGCGTGACAATATATATATATATATATATATATATATATATATATATATATATAATCCAATGTCTGTCTGTTTGTATGTCTGTCCGCTTTTCATGCAAGAACTACTTAACGGATTTAGATTGGGCTTATTTCTAGAATTTGCTTGAACATTCTAGTTCATTTTGTGACTTCCCTCATTGCGCTAAGCCTCATAGTTTGCTTGCAGGAGCGATATATTGACGCTAATCCGAGACAGAGGCTGTGGGCCGAGGAGAGGGGGAAGCGTGACGTCAGGAGTAGGGAGCTGGGCAGGTCCCTCCTTACTGTTCTGTTCCACCTCTACATGGGGTATGGCTAGTATATATATATATATATATATATAAAGCTACATGTCCCTGATTAACTCTTTAACTGACTGAAAAAGACTTTCTTGGTTATCTGTAGACAACCAAAAGAAAAATGCTTTTCACTGCCTGATCTATCTAATTTCCCCTGAGGTCCCCAAAAATCCAGCCTTGACAAAATGCCAATTTAATGATAAAATAATCAGTGAAAATCACAATAAGGTATTGCTTTTTCTTAGTTCAAATGCCTGACTTGCTTCTGCACATTCATTTAGGAGACAGTTTAAATTAGAATTCCAGTTCATTTGCACATTATTAGTACTTTATTAATTTCTTTATGCTATCTATCTATCTATCTATCTATCTATCTATCTATCTATCTATCTATCTATCTATCTATCTATCTATCTATCTATCTATCTATCTATAACCAAAGCTTCTGTTATACAGAATGAAACAAAAAAGTTGGGACTTTGTATACATAATAGACTGTAAAGATGACAACGGGCATGATGACAGGATGCTGGTGGAAATGTCTACAATTACTGACAAGACCACATTTATTGGATCTGTCATGAACACAATGTACAGCACCATTTAGAAGAAGACATCAATGAGTCCTGTCAGATGACAGTGGGGATATGGAAATTACACATCAAAGCAGTAGATTAGGGTTAAGGTTTGAATCAACCTCTGGAAAACCTTTACTGCCACTTTTAGCATGTTATAAGAATCACACAGCAATGAAAATATTTTGTGGAAACAAGTGTATGTGTGGTCTAAGAACCTTTAAGGGAGGTAAAGAAGAGGGCGCTGCTTTCTAACTTTGGTACCACCTGCCAGATCCTCCCGTTATATTTAAGAGGATCTAGAACAGTCTCATACTACTTAACAACTCCATGAACACAATGAATGTCCACTGTGCAGAGATCACAACCAGTATCCAACAGAGCCAGAATCTCGTGTCCAGCCAAGCCAACAGAGACCCTGAAGTTATCTTTAGATGGGACATGAAAGCAACACATCTTGGCCAAGTCGATCTCCATAGATTGATTTGGTGAGAGGTGAAACTCACTAGCCAGATGTCTAGGCTGGCTACAATGAAAGCGCTTTGTTTTTGTCCCAGCTACAGAATTTCCTCAATAGTGTCTTCTGCCCTGGGCGCCGGCCTGAGTGCCCCCCTCCAGCGCCAAGGAGCCTGGGCTTAAATTTGAGAGACTGGAGAGGGGGTTGTAACTGCAAGTTGCTCCCAGGCAAGGAAAGAATGAGCCAAAGGCTTGGCCTCAGGAAAGCAGCTTCCTGCGACTGGCCATCGGACAGGAGCAGGCGCCAGGCTAAGTTTAGCCAATCTGCCTCCAAGTGGCTTGGGCCCCTTCCAATCTGCAGGTCAAATCCAACAGTGGGTCAACATCACTCTGGAGCATTTCATCACAGAGAACATCGCTTATCCCAGACAATGCTGTCAATAGCAAGCTTTTCTATACTGCACTTGAAAGAATCTCCACATAACCAGCTTTGCATTAGGTTCAGCAAGTCCTGCCTTTGGATAGGCCGATTAGGACTGACCTGCCGCAGCCAAAACTTACACGTTCACTTAGTAAAAGAATATACATGGTATATTGTGATGAACTGAAACAAAACAAACAGAAAAGGCTGGGCTATCATGGAGCACACTGTTTAATTGTAATAGTGCTATTTCAAGTGAAATGAAAGAAAACAAGAAGCCAGGACTGTCCGTTACTTTCTCTTAAGGCTTTGATATTCCTTTGGGCTGTTGAATGACGAATTCTGGGTGTTTCAATTGTAAATATTGTGTCTTCACATGACTTCTGAGCAGGGCCAGATGTGATGCCACCCCTCCTCTGAAGTTTCCTCCTTCATTCTAAGGCTTTTATTCGCTCTTGCACAGAACCTCTAACAGATTCCCACAACATGTGCGAGGCAAAATATATAAATATATACGTGTGTTTGTGTGTGTGTTTGTAAATGAGTTAATGAACAAATGGTTTCACTTAATAACACAAAGCACCAAAGCCATTTTAGCTGTTGCTGCTGTGTAAGAAGTTTTTAATGAATTTTAAATCTTATTAAGACTTAAAACCACCAGTGACATTTAGAATAGGAGGTCACTATAGTTGCTTATGGCTACGTAACAAGATCTTAACAAAGAGTTCTTTGTGTTTTATGGCAGTAACTGACTAAGAGCTCCACTAGCAAGCCCTAAAAGCCCACCTTAAATCTAATGTGTTTTGCCAGTGTTGCTCTTTGAACTGTGTCATGGCTTTATTCATATTTTTGACGTCACTATGCAATACTGCTCTTTTTATGAGTCAAGTAGCCAGGCAGGAGGAAGCTTATCAATGCATCTTTATTTTAAGGGAGCGCCTCCTTTCAGAAAGCTGACCAGAGTGTCTTCCTGAACAAAGTGATTCATATATTTTTATATCTTTTAGAGTGGCATGAGATAAGCCGATTTATGAGTGTATGTATTTAATATATAAAATGATTCGTTAATATGTTACACCTTTTATGACCTAATTTTTTTCAGTAGACATGAGTTAAAGTTACCATACTCTAAGTTTCGCCCCATACCTTTTCCAGCATACGAGACTAAAAGTTACCAGAATCTAAGCACTGCCCCATACCAAGTTTCTTTATTAAAGTGCGTCCTTGCCACATTTCATCTTAGCAGATTACCCACACCTATGTTGCTCAAACTTACTGTTTATCATTCCCATTGCACAAAAGCTTGCCTGTACTGTCTTATCTTGCACACCTAGGTGGTTTAGTTATCCTAATTGACCTTTTAATGCCATTGAATAATACTGTGCAACTTAAAGCATATAAAAATAATCCCACAGAGTTTGCTCACAATATTTACCAAAGGAGGAAATGCACTGTATATTCTGAATCAAAAGGGATTTTGTTTACTGGAGTTAATATGTGAACCCATGTTGAATTGCCATTCATCCTTCATATCTGATTTGTAATTTTTTTTTTTAATTTTAGGCATCATTGTTGTTCATGGAGATGATCTTCCTAAAAACATTGTGGCATTTACATCTGTAAATTTGGAGAATATTCTAAACTGGAAGATAAGTGAGGACCCAGGATACAATTACACAGTACAGTACAAAAAGTAAGTGTCAGTGTCCATTTAATGTTTCTGAGTTCTAAGAATATCCATTGTTGCGCCTCACAATTAATTGATATCTAAGAATGTCCTCATTGTGTTCAGTGGTAACAATATGAGTTATAAAGTTCTACAAGTGAAAGTAGACTTACCTGAGGTTCCTTCATTCTTTAAATATACTTGATAGGGATAAAATTTTATGTGAAAAATTACCGTCCATCAAGGAAGACAATTGACAAAGCACCTGAAGAATTAAATTACAAAAGGCATCAAGTGTCATTATGCAACAGGACACTAGTTTTTATTACATAAACCTAAATTATTGTGAGTTTATTAAAGCAGTAGGTAGATAGTTATATAAGTTAATATATATATACAAACCCATTTCCAACGTAGGGGGCCCACCATGCAAAATATAAATAAAAACAGAATGTGATGGCAGTGTATCTGTTTTACGTTTATACATACAGTACTTACTTCTTTGCATGGTTGAGATTTACTTTACATTGTGGATGCAGAGATGAACTGTCTTCACAGACAATGATTTTCGGAGGAGTTCCTGAGCCCATGCAGTGGTTATCACTACAGAATCGTGTCTGGTTTTAATGCAGTGCCAGCTGAGGGCCCAAAGATCTTGGCTATCCAATGCTGATTTTCAGCCTTGTCCCTTGCATAGATTCTCTAAATCATTTGCACTGCAGATGATGAAATCCTGAAGTTCTTTGCAATTTTATAGTGAGGAAGATAATTCTTAAATCCATCCATCCATCCATTTTCCAACCCGCTGAATCCGAACACAGGGTCACAGGGATCTGCTGGAGCCAATCCCAGCCAACACAGGGCACAAGGCAGGAACCAATCCCGGGCAGGGTGCCAACCCACCGCAGTAATTCTTAAATTGTTGCACCATTTGCCGGTGCAGTCTTTCACAGAGTGCTAACTCGTCCCCATCTTTACCGCTGAGAGACTCCGCCTCTCTGGGTTGTCCTTTTTATACCCAATCATGTGACTGACTCATTGCCAATTAACCTCATTAGCTGTGAGGTGATCCACCAGGTGTGCTTTATATTTTTACATTACATAACTTTGCCATTCTTTCATTGCCCTGTGCCAGCTTTTTTGAAACGTGTTGCTGGCATCAAATTCAAAATGAGTGTGTATTTGTCATACAACAATAACATTTTTCAGCTTCAACACTTAATGTGTTGTTTTTGTTTTATTTTTAATAAAATATTGATTCAAATGATTTGCAGTTCTTCACATTCTGATTTTATTTACATTTTACACAGTGTTACATCTTTTTTGGAAACAGGGTTGTAGTATATATCGTAAGATAAATATGTTTTAATGATCTACAATGGGAAAAATGTACTTTAACATATCCAGCTTAAGTTAAGAGGAGGATAGCAGTAGGACTGCTACTCCTTTGCAGCTCCAAGCATGTCAGCTCAATTCACAGCCAGTCCAATGGCTGTGCAAAGCTTGTTCACCTCAGTGCTTCCCTTTAGGTACTCTGGTTTCCTCCCACAATCCCAAGCATGTGTCTTATGCATAGGTCAATTGGTGACACTAACTGGCCCTGAAATTCTTAGTGTGACATCCTAACAATTGCCTAGTGTCAATTACAATCCAGACTGTAAAAAACCTCACACCGTTCCAGTGTGGCGCTGAGGTGTTGCATGGCTGCACACGGGTCCCAATCTGGGTGGTCTGTCGTGCGGTGGGTGCGGCAACGTGCAGCGCATCCTCCCAACCCCTCTCCTCTCTCTCAGTCCAGACTTTTAAGGGACTGCAAGTGTGCTGAAAAGATGCATGGATTGTTATACAACATCAATCAGAAGCAAAGTTAATTAAAGGAATCTGAAGGCAAACATATTAAACCTGGTCGACCTTGATATTCAGTCTCACGTTTGTGATTTCCTTTGTGTGCTGTAAATAAACTAATGGTTAATATGTCTGACGTTTACACATTTTATAGTAAATCACAATAGAGTAAAAAATGAAAGAGAAGCAGTTACTTCTTTAGCTGTTTTCTCTTTTGAATTGCATATCGTTTTTGTTTTCACTTTTATTCAGGTTCGGGGATTAGATGCTCTAGCTGCCAGTTTTCGCTGATTTGGTTTGTCTTCTGAAGTCAATTTTCTGTATTAGCTTGCATTTATCTAATTTTGCTTTCATGAATTCCAGTTGTATTATATATCTGTAGTAGAGGTGGCTGACCATGGTCACAATGCGTATGTGAGCAGGCCAGGGATTATGTATTTGGCAATCTGGAGTCTGATGTGGGTACGTTTGCTGGCACACAGGTGGGCACTGTTTATGAATTTGGAAAGACCAAGTGGATTTGAGGGGGCATGGACAGCTTTAGGTGCTCTCAGGTGAATTCATTCTGCCTTGGCCAGCTTTATTAAGGAGTTGGTTAAGCAGTTTATTACAAATGGTGTGTTTGTTTACTCATTTCAAGACTTTATTTGAAGTATTTTTATCTCTTATGTTGGTTGGGTGCTGGCCATTTATTACAAGACCTTAGTTAACCCTTTGTAAGAGATCCTATTGGGACTGTCATGGAGTTTGTATTTACTTTCCTGCAATGACCTTAAAATTCACCAGTTAATTACAGTCTCTTGTTAAAAATACATGTTTTGAAGAGATTTGTCCTGCTGCCTCATAGATCCAGCATCCTGGGTGTGAACCCCATGTCTGTTCATTGCATGTGTGGAGTCTGCATGCCCTCGCCGTGTCCTTGTTGATGTATCCTTGCTGTTTTCCAGTTTTCCTCCACATGTTCTAAATTGGGTGGGTTACAGGTGCATGGGGTCTACAGTGGACAGATATCCCATCCACAACTGAAGCTGGTGTTGTGGCTGGTCCTGCCAGGATAGGTTTGGGGCCACCTTGGCCCTCAATCGAAAGAAGTGGCTTTAAGAATGTTATGTTTTATTAATTTTATGTATGAGTTTTTCTGAACAAGTTGGATCAGTTATGCTTTCATAAACTACAAGGCTCTCAGTTAATGTTTCTACCTTCTCTGCCTTGTTGGACAAATGCAAAATCGGCTCTACTGTTACCAAATGGCAAGGAAAAGTAAACCCTGAAATGTGATATTTTAAACCAAGCAATTCCATTGTATATAATCCTTTTTTGTCTTGAGTATCCATTGAGGACTTTGATGATGGTATACTCTGATTAAATATACTCAGCTGTAAAAGTATGTAGCACACCTCATGAACTCTGCCTGTTTACCAAGCTCAGTAGCCAAGGTGACGCTGCAGCTTTGGATCATCATCCCATTTACGTGCAAAAGCAAAACTGCATGACAGTGCTGACAATAGTATTGTTTAAGCTTTAAATAGCAAATCGATTTCCAGGTTCAGCATTTATTAAAGACAAAAACAATTCCTGAGTGCAGCTCACAACTGGTGGCTACTTTCTATAAAGTGAAGCTGAAACAACATCTTGGGGGGCATCCCTGTGTTTTGCAAGGACAGCACATTTGCGTCATTTGCTGTAATCAGCCTGGACATCAAGTTTTTGATAATTAAATTTGGTTGCACTTTGAAGCTTAACAAAAGCATGTGAATCATGGGAACTCAACAGTGCTGCCATGCTACAGACAGAAAAGCTGCATGACACTTTTCTTGATTCTGTTATGAACAGTGTGCTCAAAAAAGTGAGAAGTGTTATGCCCAGCAGGCACGAGATTTCAGTGGGTGACTGGAAGAAAAGGACATAGACCCAAAACTGAAGTGAGGGTCAGCTCTCTTGGCAAACATGTTGACGTGCTGAATGCATAAAAGACCTGCAAGGGGTGAGTTGTGTGCTGATCACTGGTCAGGTGATAAAGCGATATGACTGAGTAAGTGACAGGCCTGTACGTACTTATACGGAATAAACTGTGTGGTGCTGTGGCCGAATGTTAGCACACTGGTTCACACTACTGCCTCACGAATGCTATGCCTTGTGTTTAAATCACACATCCAATTGTTTTCTGTGTGGGGTTTGCATGTTCTCCCCATGTGTGCAAATATCACTGGATAAATGAGTATTTATTCTAAACTAGCAAAATACCCGCGCTTCGATGCGGAGAAGTACTGTATCATATACATACACACACATATATATATATATATACACACATACATATATATATATATATATATATATATATATATATATATATATATATATATATATACACTCTTTGGGGTGCGAGCAACTGTTGCTGGGGGTGCCAGAATCCATCAAAGAAGAAAAATGATAAACATTATTTGTACAAAATCTTAATTTATTTATCCATTCCTAAATAATTAAATGGGCAGGCTATTTCGTATCAGTGCAATACGCTGCTTGTTAAAACGGATGACTCCCGCTCTTACGTGCAAGTCTGCTGTGGGTATTATGAACTATCGTATCTGTTCAAGTTCTAGAAGGAATTTTTATTTAGTCAACAGAAATATCTTTGGTAGAAATGTAAGTTAAATGTAGGCATCATTGCATAATTTTTTCTTCACCATAGAAATGTAAAGAGTAAATTCGCCTTACATTCCAACCAAAGATATTTGTGTCGACCAAATAGAACTTGAAAAGATATATTTTTTTGAATTTGATCGCATAATTCAGATCGAGTTGATGCGCACTACATCGAGCCTGCGTGCTATTGTGGTTTTGCCTGTGTGCCTCAATAAGTCACCCTCCCCTCGCTCTTACTTTTTTACCGTTCATCTAATGATTACACTGAGTATGGCTTTACCAAAACAATCATTGATCGCGAATAAAGTATCCATTATTCATAAAGCTTCAATTGGTGATCTGTGTTTCTGCGTTAACCGCATATTTTTTCATACGTCTCAAACCAAGGGGATGTGAGGCTAAAATGAATCGGGAAGCGCTGATATACATGTATGTGTGTGTGTATATATATATGTATGTATGTATATATATATATATATAGAAATAGTTTTACTGTGAAATAATGCAAAGAGTACGCAACATGTGTTTCGCCCTAATTTTGGGGTCATAAGGCGTACATACTCACTGCACCCCCTCTCGGGAATCGAACCTCGCTAGAGGTTATATATATATATACCCGCGCTTCGCAGCAGAGAAGTAGTGTGTTAAAGAAGTTATAAAAATAATGTAATATGATTGTCAATATACAGTAATTGTATTGTGAGTGTTATGAGTGTTGCTGTCATCAAGGATTTGATTATCATTATTTCTTTCAATCAGGTTCGTATTTGTAGGATGTGTTGTGTTCAAGTTACATTCCGTGTTTGTCAATCGTTGTAAAGATGACAGGTTTCATTCATTGATTCGTTTCTTACTGCATCAATAAACAGCTCGTCTTCTTCTTTATCTGAGACCTGACACACTGCATGCACAGGTTTTTTTTTTTTACACTGTCTTCCTTTAGCGGGACATTGACTTTTTCCACCATGTGCTTTGTTTCCGCAGAAGTTGGATTTATGAATATGCTTGTATGTATCAGACGCTTCATATTTTTTGCTGCCTTTTCAATTGTGTAATTGTGTTTTTGTTCAGCACTCTTTGGAACTGTTGCTTTTTGGCTGTGCACTGCGTCAGTTCATGTGAGCCGCTTGGTGTACATGCATCGAAGGTTCCCAGCTGTGCTGGTGCCATCTCGTGCAATGTCCACGGCTGTATTTAAAGTTAGCTAAGACCCGGCACTTAAAAGTTTCTCTCGCAGTTTCGCTGAGTTTGTGCCAAACACCACCCTGACCATCTCATCTTCCTCTGCATAAGCACAGTCCTTCACCCATGAATATTTAGCGGCAGTGTTTCTATTGGATTGCCACTGACGGACAGCCTTATATGGGCAGGCACTAAATTACGTGGGAGGCATAACTCCGCCTCCCACGGCCATCGAGCAGAAGTCTATTATAGTATATGGACGAAAAAATAGGTTCCAGTTATGACCCTTACGCATAGAATTTTGAAATGAAACCTGCCCAACTTTTGTAAGTAAGCTGTAAGGAATGAGCCTGCCAAATTTCAGCCTTCTACCTACACAGGAAGTTGGAGAATTAGTGATGAGTCAGTGAGTGAGTGAGTGAGTGAGTGAGTGAGTGAGTGAGGGCTTTGCCTTTTATTAGTATAGATTAACTGTTATATGGTTTGCATGTTTATAGTTGGAAATCCAGAAAGGAACCAAATGAATTAAGTATCTTAAAACTGTTTTTTATTCATAAGCTTTCGACTCCTACCAGGAATCATCATCAGAGGAAAATGAGTAGACTTACAGGAACCCAAGGCAATAAACAGCAAATAAGGAGGGGAGGGTAGGTGGATGGGAGGGAGGCAGGGATTGATGAGGTGCGTTTCGGAGGGTGTTAGTCATAAAGCCTTACTTATTATTTGCAGGTTCTACTTTTTAAGCCTGCATATGCTGGGTTCAAGCCCAAATGTCTGTCAATGGTGTTTTCATTAAATAAACTGTGTAATGCCTGGGAGGAATGGGGTACGCTGGCTAATATGACTGCCTTTAAATCTGGGGTCCCGTTGTTGTCTCTTTGGAGTTTGCATGTTCTCGCCATTTTTGCATGGGTTTTCCTTCCACAGTTCTGGATGAATATTTTCATGAGCGGTTCATACCATAAAGTGATCTGACTGTTTAAATTCACATGGGAATTTTAACAGAATTCAGTACCACATGCGATAGCAAGTTTTATATATCCATTTAAAATGGGATGTGCACACATTTTGCAATACACATAATAATAAAATACTTTACATTTGTCATTCCAACAGATGGTGCATCAAAAATATTTGTAGTAATAAAATGCATTACTAAAAAATATTTTTCATGTATCATCTCTTGGAATGACAATTGCAAAGCATATGTCCCTGTTATATGGTATTTGGTATGGGATTTGTAAAAGCTGTGTTAATGTTTGTGATGCCATCTGACCATCTGTTGTAATGAAGTTACAGGGAGTTACAGATATTTAAGCAACGCAGCTATAAAGTTGCAGTGTTTGGATGGAGCCAATAACTATTTTGGAGTGCTTTCTCTGGATTCTGACTTTGTTGATAAACTTGACTTGCTTGTTTGAAATATTATTTGATTTTAATAAAATCAATAAAATACAAAAAAAAGGCCTGATACTGGACTGTATTTAGTTCTTTAGCTTTGATAATACAAAAAAGTTGACCATGACTATTTGAGAAAAGCAGCTTATTTCCTACATCCACTCCTTATGAAGTCTCCCTCTCCTCTGTGTGACACTCCCTGTCTCCGTTGATAGCTGTTCATTCTTTGCTACCACCGCTTCTATGTAACTGTGATCATTTGACAGACTGCTATTTTTCTAAAAATTGAATCTTTGCTGCAGTCCTGTTTTGAAACTGTTAGAAAGTTACATTCGGTCTGCTTTGAGTGGTTTTTGTGGTACATCAAAAGATTCCTTCACAAAAGCACAAATACAGCACTCATTGAGTGAATGTTATCATCAGTTTTGGGTTGGCATAATGGAACAACCGAGCAGTAGTGTATCAAGAAGGCAGAAAAGAGGATGAAAGCCTGAGTAGCACAGTGATGGGCAGAATATTACTAATCACTAAATGACCCCTCGGAAAATTATCTGGGGCAGCCTTCCATCGTGTAACCCTTTAAAAGACATTTTTAAAAAGGCTTAAAAATAGATCACTTAGGCGACTGTTAGGGTAAAAGCCAGGACAATAGACTACTGATATTAGAAAGGTTAGCAAGAAACTAAGAGAGTGCAAAATGAATGCCGATGAGGAACGGGAAACAATTTAGTGTGCTTTAAGAGGAAAGTAGGCAACACTCCATATTGCAGATAGAATGAACACCACTGCCTATTAAGGAACAAGCCTGTGATGTCTTGTCCACTGGTCCAATGACCTGAGCACAATACAACCTGTCAAAATTTGAACTTAATCAATTGGCTAATGGGAACAGAGTCTGTTACATTTTGCCTACAGCTAAAGTTGTAGGTAATGAAGTCTGTGATGTTTTACTCACAAGTCCAACTACCTCATGAGAATTGAGCCTGTGCTATTTTGCCCACAAGTCCACATGTCTATCCTGCATGTTCATCCACCATTCTTCAGGGATAGATTCATACCTAAATATATATATATATATATATATATATATATATATATATATATTTTTTTTTTTTTTTTCTCACAGACTGACCACATAATACTCAGATTTTCATCTCTGCTTTTATTTTCCAGTACAATTGTTCACAATTGGTGCACAATTTGATGAGGTAATATGGAGGGGAGATTTGAACCTTCTCAATCGACCAGGGTATGAACCTCTACACTGCCCTGCTACATTGGAATAAAGTCAAATGGAATACATGGGAATACAGTCAGACAGACAGACAGGCAGGCAGGCAGGCAGACAGACAGACAGACAGATAGATAGATAGATAGATAGATAGATAGATAGATAGATAGATAGATAGATAAATGTGAAAGGCACTATATAATAGATAGATAGATAGATAGATAGAGAGATAGATAGATAGATAGATAGATAGATAGATAGATAGATAGATAGATAGATAGATAAATGTGAAAGGCACTATATGATAGATAGATAGATAGATAGATAGATAGATAGATAGATAGATAGATAGATAGATAGATAGATAGACAGATGTGAAAGGCACTATATAATAGATAGATAGATAGATAGATAGATAGATAGATAGATAGATAGATAGATAGATAGATAGATAGATAGATAGATAGATGTGAAAGGCACTATATAATAGATAGATAGATAGATAGATAGATAGATAGATAGATAGATAGATAGATAGATAGATAGATAGAAGTTAAAGAAACATAGATAATATAACAAACCAGCAAACACATAGAAGAACTTCTGGCCTGGATAATAGTGAAAGTTGTTGCTGTCTAGTAACACGTATATGGGTCTCAGTTGTACCACAGGTTTTCATTTAAAGGCATTTAACATTTAAATAAGGCAGATCCAACTTGTTTTGTCCACAAGTAGAACATGACCCATACCTGGAAGTTTTTTTTTTTATTTTTACCAAAGTTCTCATGGTTGAAGTCACCACCATTCCAGGGTCAGAATGGTTCATTATTAAAGTGTTGGTAACACAGTGAATGATTTTGGTGGCTGAGTCCCTGTTTGTTGAAGGAGGAATATAACCATTAATAAGGATGGTGTAACTTGTCTGATGTATGATGCAAAGAGGGAAATAATGTGGATGAATTTTGACAACTTATATTTCAATGTCTGGACTACTGTGAAGGAACATGGCCTCAACTAAAAGATGATGTGGATTTAATCATGTGAGAAGTTGTTTACTTAGGATGATTTATTACTTTTTAGATTTGTTCCTTGTCTATATGTACAGTATATGAGCTGGGGAATCTCAATTCCTAGTCAGAGTGACTCTAGTAGAATGAACAGTTCACTTGCTGCTCTCTAATAGATCTACTGAATACGTAAATATTGTAAGAAAAGTGAGGGACAAGGTACAGAAGTCCAAACCTCAATAATTTGGAAACCACATGTCCTAAGAAGGCTTTCTTAAGCCTGCTGAAGAAGCTCTGTCCTCTTCAGGGGTGGGTTCAGTACTGACCTCCAGCATTTGGGTTGACAATCTCTTAAATAGCTACCAGAGTAGAAGAGGTGGGACTTCTGGGTTGGACCTTTTACTCTTGTGCTTCTGTAGATGATGGGGGAGAAGGAGAATGCTGACCGTGTTACCTAACACTGGGATTGTGCTGTTCTGACCATACCCAGACTTTGAAATGGCTCCCTATGTGTGCAGTTCCAATAATATATATACACCTTTGCAGAGTTACTTTGGAACGTTTATTTTAAAGAAATACATGACGAGAACATCTTTTAGTTTTAATTGTAATGTGCTTACTTTTACACCATGCCCATTCACAGAGATGTCCAGTCCCCCTTCTACCTTTTTCTACTCTTTCTGATCATATCAGATGAAATCCAACCAGCATTAAAATGGCATTTTAAATAAGAAGTTAAACCAGTTCTCTGCAATACACAAAATGTCACAGTACCTGAACACATGGTGACCTGCCATGAGATGTGACAGGCACTTTAGGCATCTTATTTGAAAGTGATTGAACATTCCTTATTATTTGGAGGCAAGCCAGCCCTTTCTGTCTTTGGGTAAGCTGCTTCTCTGATCAGGTGTAAAAGAGCGTGTGGCCTGCAAGGGGGTGCTCCAGCTCCCTAAACCCGACACAATCAGATGCAGACACAAGTCCAACACAGCACAGGCTTTTATTCAGCTATGGGAAACTCTTCCCAATACAGTCCCACAAGAACAAGTGCCACGGCCGTCCACCACAAGCTTCTTAGGAGCTAGTGAGTGCAGTGCTACTAGAACACTACAGGAACATTTGATATGCTCCACTTTATATTTCTCAGAGTCTCTTAAATTTTCAGGCTTTGAAGACCTAACATAGCCTTCAGATCCTCTTCACTCTACCTGTTACTTCTCTCAAGTTTGCAGCTTGTCACATTTGAGTCAAGCTGATGCTCAGGTTTGTGATAATGGCTACATATAATCAATTTAAAATCCTCTTATTTAATTTATAGCAACCAGCCAGTTGCCAAATGACATTGAATCTTAACATTATTGTTTTAAAAAAAGTTAAAACTACTAACCACAAAGAAAAACAGATAGAGAACCCAAAGCGTCTGTATAAACCTGCCACCATTTTGGCACCTGGAAGAATAAGTTAGTAACAACTGTGATGTGTCTCATATTTGTCAGACCCTGTAATGTTCCTGTATGTGTTATTTCAGTCCTGTTAAGCTGTGTCGTACTGTACATTTGATCAGAGGGCCACAGGCAACAGTTTAGTTTTCAGACTTAACAAATAAATCAGACTGAATGGTTAATCAGTGTCACGAGTGACAGCATGACCTTTAAAGCTGCATATCATTTAGGCCTTGCAATGCTTTGCTCAATGATTAATCTCATAATTAGAAGAAAGATAAGTAAAACCATTGTGTGGAATGCTCCACGAAAGTCCTTTGCAGTAAACATATTTTTTGGCTTTCTTGATTCAAGCCCAAATATAAAGACATATGGATCATTCTAATAGATTTAAAGATTCTTCTAAAGCACTTCCATAAATAGAGTCTTGTCCTCAATATGCCATCTGTAGTTATGTCTTAAATATTGCAATAGTATGCATGCTTTACACAATTACAGAGTGGGATGACAGATTTACATGTCTCTTTACCGTTTGATATGGCTAGTAGCTATGCATTTTACTTCTTTTCACAAATATCATGCTCATGGTTTTTATTTAACCCATATCTCCTTAAAGAACTATTAAAGTCTTCAGCTTAGTGACCTTTTACTTTTGTTAACAGATTAAACACATGAGATCTTCTCTAACAATCTTTACTGGCCGAGTGGTTAGCACTGCTCCCTCTCAAGTCCAAGTCCAGAACTTGAATTTCTTGTCCAATCGCTGTCACTATGTCAGTTTTCTTTGGCTACTCCATTCTTCCTCTCCATCCCAACACATTTGTGTATGTGCTATCTGACCTTAAAAGTGGAAGGCTATAAACAGTGGTGCCATCAGGGGGAGTTAGGGTGATACCAAGGGCCTTTGACTGACAGGGGCTCTCAAAAATATTGTTGGTGAATATACATTTAGAAAATTAAATTAATTATAATTTAGAAACTGTTTTTATTTTAACAAAAGTAGCAATTCACACTCCGATTTCATTTCATTTCTCCCCTCTGTTTTAGCTAGAATGGTTCAGGCTGCTCCTGATGAACTTGAATCAGAGTAGCAGTCTTCCAGTTGCCAGCCAGCATTAGACGTGTCTTTGTTTGTCCCATTTCTTTCCCCTCATGGGCCTCTCTTGGCATTTTAGTTCTTGTCGAATTTTTTTAATGAGACTGGGCTCCAGCCATTTCAGTCCCTGAGGTCTTAGTTTGGAATCACACCCTCCACTTTTTTTTATTTTACTTACAACTAAGGTCTATTTTCAAAACTTGCAATGTATCCCTAATCGTCTTCCTTCTCAGCCGCTTCATAATTTCTGTAACACTTGATCCTCTTCTTTGAGACCTGTGGGAATCTCTATATACTCGTCTGTGCAGAGCCTCATATCGACCTTTACTAATTGTCTCTTTATGGCAGCTTCACCTCCCCTCTACATGCCCACATTCTTGGAAATCTATTTTTAGTAGTATTTTATTTTTCTCTAAGAATCCCAACCTTCAAGACATTCAATTTAGGATTGGTCATCACACTTAGTTTACTTCCGGAAAGCATTTTGTCATGGGTCTGGCCACTGATCCCTATTGTCCGTTCTGCCAGGCGAGCATCCCGGGTATCCTTTTGTTTATGTTTGGAGAGTGCCTCCCCAGTATCCACTTTGTGGTTGTCTATCGCTAGATTTCTCTCATCAGTTCTTCACAATAATATTGCTTCCCTTCCTTAGGATTTTCTCTTAGTGGACCTCTCGTCTCTTTCTCTCTCTTACTTCTCTCCAGTGGAGGCTGTTTTTGTATTTGCACAGTAGCTATGAAGACATTTTTAGCTTCTCGCTGGCAATCTGATGTGTATATCTTCTTCACTTCTTGGCAATCTTCATTGTTCAATCTTACTCTCCTAGAACTCTCAGAGGCAGTAATCAAAGGGTCGTCCACTTCACATATTACAAAATGGTATGCTCTTATGAAAATTCTGCTGTTGCTCTTCTTTTTCTGCTTCTTAAAAACTGATTTAGTGTGGTTTGGCATTTGAGTGGCGTTTCCTCCGAGGTTTTGCTCAATCTGTTTTTCTTTTAGTCTTTTCAACAGGTAAAAATATGTGGGTGTGGGCTTACTGTATATGTTTACTCTTATTACTGCTTTTGCAATTGTGTTCTCTTGACTGTTTATTTTATGTGAAACCTGTTAATGTAATTATTTATATTGTGCATTAATGTTATTTAAAGTCCAAAAAACATTAGATAGCAAAAAAGAAAAAAAATGCGTCTTCCTTTTACTTAATTGAAATGTCAAAGCCAAATTATACATTCCAGAAAATGAAACAAACTTGAATCAGAGTAGCAGGAAGGAATGGCAATGAAAGCTTGAAAGAGAGAAGAGCAGGCAACAGAAAGATCAGTTTATTAACGTGAGTCCTTTCTTCATACTTGGTGCAAATGAACCAGTTTGCAGGATTGCTCAATTGAACCCAGAAACGAATGGATTAAAAAAAAAATAGATCAAATTAGAATCCAATTTAAATAAGCCATCCAGGCTTACGCAATCTGTGCCACCACCACCTGATCAAAGCACCGTGATGTCCCTACATTGATGGATTAAAGGCCAGAAGTCCACATGACCGTTGTCATCAAGTTCTTCCATGTGAACCCTGAATACCATGAGGACTAATTGAGGTCATTGATGTTAGGTAGAATGCCTATAGGGGTCTGGGTGGTCTCGTGGCCTTGGAACCCCTGCAGATTTTTTTTTTTGCTTTTTCTGCCCTCCCTGGCCATTGGACCTTAATTTTATTCTATGTTAATTAGTATTGTCTAATTTTATTTTCTTATATATATTGTCTTTTATTTCTCTTTCTTCATCACATAAAGCACTTTGAGCTACATCATTTGTATGAAAATGTGCTATATAAATAAATGTTGTTGTTGTTATTTAATTGACAAGGAATGGGCTGTATCACAATAAATGTTTCTGTTACTAATGATTTTAATGTTAAGCAGCGTTTTAATAAGAGTATCTCTGCGCTAATGTTGCTCATGCATCTAGCTGAATCAATTCTGCCCTACTTGGTCTGCTCTCGTATATGATGGTAAGTATTAGGGCTGTCAGATCGAATGCAACTTTTCAAGTACAATTTGAGTTCATTTAAAAAGGATGCAAGGCAAAGACTTCCATTTGATTGTAAAAGAATAATTGTTTGTTTTACCTGCAGTCATTTTAGCATTGTGTCCTTCCAGACATACTGCGCAATGGTATATTATTTTACAGATACTGTTTTTGCATTTCACTTCCTTTTTAGAATTTTGAATGGTTAGTTTATTATCTTCATTACTATAAAAGCCACACTACTTCACAGCAAAGTTTTGGAACAGTTTTTTTTTATTCCCATCATCCTTTTTTTTTGGTATTTGAAACATTTTTCTAAACAGTTTTCTGAAAAATGTTGTTCTTCATTAGATCCTGTTCTGATTTACTTCTAGGCTTTTGAATACTGACTGTTGTTTTAAGCTATGATGTTCTCATAAATACAAATGGAAAGTAATCAGTATGATTTTCTTTCATTATTGTAATGCTTTAAAATTCCCACTTTGAAGAGCTTCTTCAGAGTCAGTAATGGATATTTAGCTACTTCAACCAACTTACAATGTCACAGAATTAATCAGCGTCTTACATGGCTGCTTGCATGATACATAATGCCTAAGACAATGAAGCATAATTAAAAAGGTTTAGGATACATTTATTACATTTTTTCTGCATCTGTAAACGAGAAAAAAAGACCCCATTTAGTTCTTCATTGACTGTTGGCTCTACTTGCTGCACTTAAATGTATCAAATCGAGGTCCACATAATGTGTGTACTTTGCAGCAGCTACATTTTTTAAGCTAACCACATCCTACACTTTCTTGAGATTTTCCTAAAGATTTTGAATTATATTGTTTTTGAACTTATTCTTTCCTGGTAAACACTCAAACTCAGCTGTGTGAGCCATGGGTCAAAAACCACACACTCAAAAAATACTGGATACCCAGAGCCCAAAACAAATGTCAAAAATGAAAGTCAAAATAACACACACAAGTTCTAATACCCTGAATACAATGCACCAAAAAGTGAAAGCATAAATGTGTGTGTCAAAATCAACAATACAAACTGGTGATATCTGCAGCTGTCATAGGTGATGCTGGCTGACACACCCAATGTGTATGACTTTGAGTCTCTTCAGGTTACATTTCTGCATCTTATTTTATGGGTCTTCTTGGTTTCTTCTCCTCCTTCCCGGTTCTTTTCACTTCCTGCTTGAAGCTGACTTTTTAAAGCTTATCAGGGTTAAAGTGAATACTCCCAGCCCCTCTCTGTCCATGTAATTTCGACAAAAAATATCAGCACAATGGTTCCAGTTTACCATTTAAGGTCTGGACCTTTCATCTTCATGGTGGCAAGACTCATTTTTCAGAGTTTGGCCTTCAGTTTGCTGCCTTAACTAACACTTCCTCTTTCTGTGGTCGACAAGCTACTTTTACTGAGTTCAAAAGTTCAAGTGTAAAACAAAATAAAAGAATGCATAGAATAAAAATTCAGTTATAACAACATAAAAAGTGTGTATAAATAATAAACAATAATCTATTATGCATTATCTCTCTATTATAATAAAAAAATCCTCTGACAAGACGAAACGTTTTAGCATGGGAGGAGATGTAACATTTTCAGAGAGATACTTTCATATCCCATGAGACGAGACTTTGTGCCAAGAGATTTAACCATGCCCGGGGCCGGAAATAAAAGACAAAGAGTAGATGACAAAGTATAACATTGTAAAGAATTCAAAAACATTGGCGCGATACACATGCAGAGCAGGTTAGATATAATGAAAGTACTAAAATTCGAAGTCTCAAAAAAATGAGAGTAAAGATTTCATTAGTGCAAACAAACAGAAATTATTACTCAGTGAATAACGGAACAGTGAAAAGAGGTTGAATATATTGTTCGGATTTAAACTTTAAGTCAAAGACTTGTAGATCGTCTAATTCGTGTTGCTATTAGGGAAAAGTAGTGTTTCTTCCTAATGCAGGGGCGTATACATGAGAATTAAAAGATTTGTTGTTTGGTGAAAGTGAAATCCATATACGTGAGCGGTAGAGACGCAAAGGGGGTTGGCAAGCAAAGCGGTCAGTAATAATAATAAATAGCACTTCAAAGCACAAGAATAAAATCACATTACCCTACAGTCACTGATCGAGAAGTTTGGATGCTGCTGATAGCACACCACCCTCTTATATAGGTGGGAGATGATGACACACCTTGTCATGTGGCCACTGTGTTACATGACTAGCAATAGCATAGTGATCATACACAACATGACCGCAAAAATAAAAAACTACCACAAAATGGTGGCGACATTGAGGACACAAAATGGCTTTGCTAGAGTAACAATCAAAATAAGTAGCAAAAGAACAAAATATTAATGGACAAAATGTGCATAACATGCAATCTGTATGTTCCAAAACCTTAGAATCAGAGCAGGGTAGGGTTGATTGGAGAATTCATATTGGCACTGTGTGGATGTATGTGTGTGTGTCCAAGTAGGCTTTATAATGGATGGCTCGCTTCCAAGGTTGGATGCTGCTTTCATTTTGGCATATTTTGTTTTTGCACTATGTTTAATACTATTTTATTAAATAAAGAAAAAGTACAAATAATAATATTCACAATTTCTACAGTCCGATTAAATGGTTAAGATCTGGCAGATGCCTCCTCTGCCTCAAATCACGAACAGAAAGAACTTCAGTCCCAGGAGATAAAAATAACAAATGGTCATCTTGTCAGTCATTCTTCAAAACTGCAAAAACAGTCATCTATTATTGATATTGTTTTTTTTTAACTATTATTTATTAATTTAAAATAATCAAACAATTATTATACCTCCTTCTGCACCGTTTAATATTTTATATCTATTTTTAATGTATATTTCTTATTTTAAGTGCACAGGCTGCTCACTGAGCTGTATTTCACTTTATCCCCTTGAGTGTATACATGTGATAAATAAATAAAGTCTTGAATCTTCAAATCTTGAATCTTGTTCTGCTAGGAATAAAACACTAACAGCGAGAAATGCTAGAAGAGATGCAGTAAAGAGTTAGGCAACAATTACAACCGGGAAATCACCACGAGCATCAAAACATTTAAACGAGAGTCAAAAGTCAAAGTCAGAAGGATGAGCAAAAATCTTAAACCGGGAGATCAAAATAAAACAAAGATTCTTTCAAGAAGTACATATATACTGACTGCACAGAGCAGCAGTCATTTTGGATAGAGGCGTAATAAGAAGGCTGATCGTAAAAAATAAGTAGACAAGGTCAAAAATGGTTAGACAAGATTTAGTAGCATAGCTCAGAATGGGAGACAAAAACCTTTAGTAGAGAATCATAGCAGAAATGTTCAAACCTCAAAATATTGAGTAGAGTCAAAGCTAAAATCTTAGTTCAGGGGCAGAAAAGAATTTAACACCAGGTAGTAGGAAACGCTATGTATTAGGTTGTACCCATAACCTGTTAGGCTTTTGGTTTCTGTTTCTATTTTTATATATTTCTTCCCTTGCATTTCTGTTATCGTATTTTTTAGACCGTTTTGTCATATTTTGTATTTTTCACAATCGTTTTTTTTGGTTGCCATCATTAGGACCACTTTACAAGGTGCTAGGGGTGTGTCCTTGGAGGTTATAACATTCGGTTAACAACATAACATAATAAAGGAATTTACTTCTTTATCCTAGTTGCAGATTAAAAACCTTTTTTTAAAGCAGCTTTTTCTAAACAAATTCTCAGAACATTTCATGGTTCTGACATTTTCCTTTCAATATTTGATCACGATTTTTGTGCCTTCTTTTGCCTTTTAATGCTTGTGTTTTTAATCTCCAGTTTTGGCCCTTTTCGTATTTACTCTTCTATGTCCAGGTCCAATCTTAAATTCAGTCTTTGCGCAGATATAACACAATCTTTGACAATGAACACTTCATGTTTCCGCCTCATGAGTCATCCCGTGAACACGTCCCTAACTATGGGTGCTCAACTGACACCTCTATTGAAAATAAAATTCCCCCGTGGGAAAAAGTATTTACTTCTAAACACCATTAAAAATGCATCATATACAAAACTCAATGTTACAACCAACTTCCTTGATCTCTAAAACTTCCACAATGACAATTTCATTATTTTTAGAGGCCAAAGAGAAACTGTAAACAATTTTAAAAAACTGCAGGTCATAACAACAAAGAAATTTAGAATATTTGCAATCTCAGACACAGAAAGGTCATTGGGGATGACCTGTTGCCCTGACTGTCATGTCTTCATGTCTCAGCAAGGGTTCCTCCTCGGCTGAGATTCAGATTCATGTTTGATGTCTCTTATGTTTAAGTTTGGTTCTTTGAGTTATGCTATTTATGTGTATTAGTCTTTGTTTTGTGGGTGGTCCCCAAGAGGTGGGGCCATCTGCCAGGAACTGCTCTCCACCCTTTGAATCCAGAAGGTCTCCCACAGTTCCTGGTGGTTCACATCAAACGTGCCAGGAAGTGGTGAGTTTACTTGTGTCCTTTTCTGTGCTTTTTGTTAATTATTGGATTTGTAACCTGTTTGCCCTGTATTTGACCTTGTATTCTATTCTGGGACTTGTTTGCCTTAGGTTGCCCTTGCTAGTAACTCCTTTTTTGTGTGCAATAAACAATTACTCTCTATTATAATAAAAAAATCCTGGGACGAGACGAGACTTTTTCAGAGAGATACTTTCAAGTCCTGCGAGACGAGACTTTGTGCCAAGAGATTTAACTACATCCAGGGCTGGAAATAAAAGTCAGATACTAGATGACAAAGTAGAAAGTCGTAAAGAATTTATAAACGGTGCAATACACATGCAGAGCAGGTTAGAGAAAATGAAAGTACTAAAATTTGAAAAAAATCATAGTAAAGATCGCATTAGCGCAAACAAACACAACTTATTGCTTGGTGAAATAACGGAATAGCAAAAAACGATTGAATATATTGTTTGGATTTAAACTTTAAGTCGGAGACTTGTAGATCATCTAATTCGTGTTGCCATCAGGGAAAAGTACTGTAGTGTTTCTTCCCAATGAAGAGGCCTATCTGCGAGAATTAAAAGATTTGTTGTTTGGTGAAAGTGAAATCCACATACGAGCTTCAGAGAGGCGAAGTGGCTAGCATGTAGCTCAGGCTGGAGGGGTTGGCAAGCGAAGCGATCAGGGGGCGAAAGCCCCTAGTTTTAAAATAAAGATTCAGCACTTGCTCTTATTACAAGTGATATCCCCCTCTGGCAAGCACTACTGGGGCTCTAAGATCATAATACTGATGCAAAATTCTGGTTCATATCTGAGGCATCAAGCAAACAAATTACAGTGCCTGTGAAAAAGTTTAAAAGTAATTTTAAATATCTTCTTATATAAAATGCTACCATGGCTGTCCATTTGTCTGTCCAGGATTTTAAATCCCCTGTAGGTCGCAAACCGTTCGACCAATTGACCTGAAATTTGGTACACATATACTACGTGACATCTACTATCTGCTTTCGGGTGATAATTCACCTCCAAGGGTATTCCTCTTTTTATTTTTGTTTTATTTTATTGTAGAATCAACTCTCTGCAGCGATCGGCAGGGCGGCCGCGTGGCACGTCCATACAGGTGGCGTTCTCATTCCCTACCACCTTCGCCGTCACTTCCCCTTACTCTTCATATCTTAAATTATCCTTGAGGCAGATTGAAGACTTAAGTGTCAGCTTAAGTGAAAAATTAAAGAAAATGTACTAAGTAATTGCAACACAAACATTAACTTAATCAGTTTTAATGCAAAAAGATGCTGACGGAAGAAGGGAAGAAGCGGACCGCTAGGGTGGAGAACAGAAGAACTGCTCAGGAAGCAGTAAGCGCATCAACCTCTGAGCAAACGAATGCTAAACGTACAGAGAAAGAGGATGAAAACTAGGAATGCTCAAGTCAAGTGTGTTCACTACACGTTATCATGCAGTGCGCCGTTACTGGTCTTCAATAAATGGTGAAACAAAAAAAAATACAACATAGAAAAAGTTATCTCCATGGTCAAAAACCCCAAATGGGTGAGGTAAATGAAACAAATGTTCACTTAGAAGATCAGAAAAATTAAGTAAGAAACAACATTATAACAATCGTCTACATTACATGTAGGGCAGAAAGAGAAAAAGTCTCCTTTAAATTAAGGTTGCTTTCAGTAGTGTGTGGCAGATGATTGCCAGCTTGGCACCTGCGGTCAATGAACATTTTATTTACACAATACATTTTCATGTGTTAAATACAATTATTTTTTGAGAAGCAAGTGTATCTGGTGGATCATTCTCTTTATTTTGGCATGTCATTAACATCATTACCTGGCCATCGGACCTTACTCCTTTTCTATGTTAACTAATGTTGTCTTATTTTAAGTTCTTGTTTTGTCTTTTATTTTTCTTTTCTTCATTATGTAAAGCACTTTGAGCTACTTTTGTATGAAAATGTGCTATATAAATAAATGTTGTTGTTGTAAACAGATAGCAAAAAAAAAAAAAAAAAAACACAAGCATAAATCCATCTTCTGCCAGGTTGCCACCTCCATCAGGATGCCAGCATGCCTAATTAAGATGAACAATATTTCAACACGCTTATTAATGTGAAAGTGTCTCAACATTTTCTGATTTGTTCTGTCCTTTTCTAAATTAGAATGGAAAGCTAGAGCCAGCATAGCACAAGAGAAAGGGAATTTAAGGTAAAAAGCAGGAAGCATTAAAAAACAGATGTGTAACAGAGTCTAGGCTAAACTGTCAAGTCGTGACAATGAAGTGAATACTCGGCTATCTTTTACATAATGAGTGGATGAGATAATTAGATCAGTTTGGCTACATAATTTATACATTTACTTGATCCACTCTTGTGTAATTTAAACATTTCAGGTCAAATGTAAAATACATGTCTCTTCTGTCAGCTCCTGTTCCATCAGGTCTTTACTGTTTCCTACTTAGTACTTGGACACATTTAACAAATCTGGGATTTTGTACATTTCTGTTTTTGTTTTTTTTTTCATACAAGAGATGTCACCAAGAGAGTTCCGGACAGGGGGGCAACAGAAACCTCCCCATGGGTTTAAGTCCTGTGGCTGATATTATAAGTCTGGTGTTTGCACATTTTCCCTATGTCTTCATGAACTTTCCTCTCATACTGTATCTGCAAAGACATACAAGTCAGGTTAATTTGTGATCTTTGAATATATGGAAGGAATCAGTCATTTTTTATTTCTTGCAGAACACTATGACCAACTGCTATATTACAATACAGTTTACAATGAAGAACAGGCTTGGTTGAATGGGGACAATAAATCCCTGTATAACTGAAAGTGGGTGTATGTGTACACGTGTGTCCAGGGGTGGTTTCTTAGCTTTCACCTGCTTCAATAGCCTTCAGCTCTCTGTAACTTTTTACTTTAATAATTAGCTATTACAGGCTGAATCCAATCTTGCTAAGTTCATGATTGGATCCATCTACCAAGTCCTTGTTAGTCCATTCAGTTCCTTCTGTTGTTGTCTAATGTGTGTGAAGCGAGGAGAATTGGGGCACATCCTCAGCAACAGTACTGGTGCAAGACCTTCGGCACCGTGATCAGGTGCTGAACGCAATAGCTGGGGACATCTCTACGGTCATCTTCTGTTACAGGCTGCACCACCCAGTGCTTCTTCAGGAAAGGAAATAACTACGATTTCTCAGAAAGCCATCAGAGGTTGACCAGGGCAAGCAACTTAATTTTTCTGGTTCTTATTACCATGATAACACTCAAGCTAGGCATTGTGATGCTGTCAGAAACAACAAGGCCTGTGGTAATGTTAGAACTGGCAATGCCGTGCGATGACAGAATGGAAGAAGTCTATGAAGGAAAGTGAGCCAAGTATCAGGATTTGGTTGAAGACTGTCAGAGACAGGGGTGGTGTGAACCATGTCTGAACATGAAACTTTGTTGGTTATTCCCCCTATAATGCATTCAGTCTAATGGGAGGTGTGTTTCAGACAAGGTTCCTCCCTACTGTGGTTAAAATGTCTAATTTCTGTCTGTTTTGTCCATTTTGTTCATTTGTGGATTATTTAGTTTTCATGTGCCAAAGTGTGTTCTGCTATGTTACATGTATTTTGAGGTTGGTTCCCCAAGAGGTAGGACCACCTGCCCATCACTGCAGTGGACTACTCTCAGCCCTATAAAGGATAAGGAAAACCCACAGTCTCGTGAATTTACTGCATTGCCCTTTTTTAAGACTATTGGGAGTTGACTGGTTTCTTCCTTTAGTGGGCATTTCTAGTCATCGTTCAAGGTTTTATGCTTTGGGACACCCTAGTACATAACACTAGGTATCACTGGGAGCACTCATGAGGAAAGCCATCAGATCTATTAGAGCAGCAGTGGAGAACACCTCAAGGGGGCTATTGATGAATACGAGTAATCCATGGACAAATGTTACTTAGACAGATGTTTGTGCCTGAGTAACCCTGGCTAGGTTTCCTGGGTTAGGATGAGTGATGTTGAAAGACAGAAAACACTCAATGACACCAGATAACATCGGCAGATGTATTTTTAATGTAGTCATCAACCCCACGACCCGGAGCTGGATTAAAACAATGACAAAAAGACAATGATATATTTCATGATTCTCATTATTTCTACTGCAAATTTAATCTTATTAATAGCATGATTAATACAATGTTCATTGATTGTTAACAGCTGTTTTCTAACTAAACAATGTGATGTTATGAATTAAGCAGAATTTTAACGTGTATAGTTCAGCAGCCCAGAGTCAAACAGCAGTAGAATATGCACCTACAGTATTAAATCTAAGCCACAATATGCCACGTGCTTGCGTGTCATGGTAATGACAAGTATGAGTACCATCGCTGTCTCAAAGTATTCTCAGTGAGGAACATTTCAGTTGTTTCTTGCCACACAAATGCTAGCTCTCTTATAAATGTTGACAAGCATTTCATTTAATTAGCTAACAGTATAATAAAACTATAAGCAAGCCTTCCTAAAGGTTACCTATTAATTATGAAAATGCATTTATGCCAAGCAGAAACTCTAATTAGGACAGGATAATGGGGACGTCAACAAGACTCTTGAATAGCTGTTGCTATGCAAATGGCATCTAGTGCAGGAAATACAATAGCATGCTAGTTTAGGTTATTGACCATGAAGTTCAATTGAAACGCCAGACCTGTAATTACTCACTGTCCCTGTGTGTTCCACCTTGTGGGGAAACATCAATATCTGAGTCATGAGGCCGGTCGGAAATAAAGTGAGTTGATTTTTGCTTAAAGCAAAGTAAACAAAAAGAAAACACATTGCTTTGAACTCTTTCAGCAAAGTCAATGTAAAACCAGGACAGCAAGGAAACAGCCAGAAATGAATGATCTATTTAGGGGAAAATAAACTGTACTTGTAATGTGGATTTTAAGATAAGCCAAATTGTGTATGATGTGAATTTTATGATCGATAGTTTACAGAGGTCATTATGTGAAATTGTTACATGTATATTCTTATCAACATTTTCATACTGCACTATGGACTTGTGGATGGGTGGGCTCTCCCAAAAAATGGCAATCCATCGAGAAATGGTATGTGCTCAAAATCCTGGACTAGATGAAGTGGTTTTGGGCTTGTTAACAGTCCTTATAAAAAGTATTCACCCCCTTAGGGTAACAGACAAGGTCTCAGTTAGAGTAGGTCTGCACTAGGGATCTTCTTTAAGTCCTTACCTCTTTGGTCTGGTTATGGATGTGTTGACTCGGGGGATAAAAGGCCAATCCTCCTGGTGCCTGCTTTTTGCTGATGACATTGCATTGTGTAACACCAGAAAGGAGGAAGTGGAGAGGAAGTTGGAAAAATGAATAAGGGATTTGGAACATAAGAGACTGAAAATAAATAGGATGAAGACAGAAGATTTGAGGTTTAATGATGATTAGGATTCAGAAGCCAGCCTACAGGGAGAGCTACTAAAAAGAGTGGATAAGTTTAAATATCTAGGATTAGTGGTAGGCCATGACGGAGAATTAGATACAGAGACAACCCATAAAGTGAAGTGTGGATAGAATAACTGGAGGAAGATATCAGGAGCATTGTGTGATCGAAGCCTTAAGGCTTAAAGTAAGGTTTTTAAGACAATGGTAAGACCAGCAATGATATAAAGAGCTTTGACATGATCAAAAAAGGGGGCAAAGAAGAAGAAGTTGGTTGGATGTGGCAGAAATAAGAAAGTTGGGATGAATGTACAGAGTTAAAAAAAAAGTTGGAATAAGAAATGAGACAATCAGAAGTACAAAAGAAGTAGGAGTGATATCCAAGAAATTAGGCTGAAGTGGTATGGACGTGTGATGAGGAGAGACACTGAATATGTGGGGAAAATCGAAGTGGAAGACCAGGAGAAGAGGAAGTGAGGGACACCAAAGCGGAGGTGGGTGGATAAAGTAAAAAAGTTTGAAGGAAAAGATCTTGACTGGTGAGGAGGAGCAGGCTGATCCGGCACATCAATCCACCAAGAATGTGGGGAAAGATGAAGAGAGGAAGAAGTTTTCATATTTTATTGTTATGCAACATTGGATTCAATTTGTTTTTTTTGACAATCACCAACAGAAACAGACTGTTTAATGCCAAAGTGAAAGCGTATTCCTGCAAAGTAGTCTAATTGACTAAGAAATTAACAAATTTAAAATGCAACAGAATTGATTGTATAAGTATTCACCCTTAAATCAACTGGTGCAGCCAACTGATTTTAGAAGTCACATCATTATCTCAATGGAGGTCACCTGTCGATGGTTCCAATTAGTCATATTCTAAATGCTTCTATGTCTGGAAGGCAGAGTTTGTGGTGATACAATATGGT
The DNA here is from genome assembly GCF_016835505.1 of Polypterus senegalus. Taxonomy (NCBI): domain Eukaryota; kingdom Metazoa; phylum Chordata; class Cladistia; order Polypteriformes; family Polypteridae; genus Polypterus; species Polypterus senegalus. Next base: position 34,115,689 of record NC_053170.1, on the reverse strand, counting down.
GGCCTAACTCACACAAAGACAAAGACAATAGGACACTCCAAGGAAAAGACTGAAAAGCACATGTCAGGGGTTTGAGACAAGAAAATGTCTAAGTCACTGAATATCCCTTGGAGTTCAGTTAAATCAATCATCAAGCTTTTTGGCCATCAGATAAACATCAAAAGCACAACATTCCCACCATAAATCATGGTGATAGTGGCATTGTGCAATGAGAAGTCTTCTCAGGAACAGGCCCTGGAAGGCTTGTGAGGGTAAATGAATGCAGCAAAATATGGGGAACTCCTGGAGGAAAACCGACGCAGTCTGCAAATCTGTACCTTGGGATAAGACAACCCCGAGCCACAAGTCACTTGATTGATATCCTTGGAGAAAAAAATCTATAATCTAAGGCTACAACCACACTGCTACAATTTTGTTTAAAATTGCAGAATCAGTCACTGCTTTCACCTTTCATTCACACTACTTTGATGTTCTTAGGCCTGAAAAAGGAGACTTTTGAAAATGCTCTCCAGATGCATGTACCTCTGAAAATACTAGCTCTTTGTTTCAGTGTGGACGGGCGGAAATGTACAGTTTTGAAATCATAGACTCTAACTGCGCTCTGATTTGGATTCTGCTCATTACAATGTGTCATTTCCTGATTGGTCACCCTTCATAGAAGAAAACCATAGCTGACACAGCAGAGTTGCTTATTATGGTGTTTGTTGTGTTGCTTACCTATACAGATGTAAACTGTGTTTTGTACAGTTTGAATGCTTTATACATGTGCAAAAGGCAAACAGTTTACCAGCTGCTTTCGCAATAAATCCCATGGCCGACACTGTTAGCACCCCTTCAATAGTGACAGGGCAAGAAATTTGAGTAAAATCAGCTCCAGCCTCCCAACATTCCCCATTTTGGATTAAGAGAACTTAGAAAACAAATAGGGGGAATTGAACAATGCATGGCCTTAAAGATCTATCATATTCAAAAAAGAGGGTTTAAACAGTAAAGCCTGTGTGTTAAATTAGCACGAGTAAAGTGCACATAACCTGATAAGGTTTGAAAAGAAAGTACGCCTACAGATTGCTACCAAGCAAAGTAAATGTGTCGCTCCTTTTTTACTTAATAGTTGTAAAACATTAATCTAACATTTGTTCTCCCATTATTTTCCTGAACTCTCAATGTACATATAATATTAAAAACCTGAGCGTCCTCATAAGTGAATATTCATTTGATGGGAATAGAGCATGCTGCGGCATTATCATGCATCTGAAAAAGGGAAAATGAATGAGTGAAGAGTTTGAGTGTTTACAAATGCATATCTCGACACACAAACACACACACATCACTGCAAACGGGTCAAATCGTTTCCAAGGCCGCTTAAAACATGCAAATCCATTGAAAACTTGATGTCAGGATTTGAACCCAATTCCATATAGATGGATTTGTTATGAGGATTTGGAGTTCAGTTTACTTTGTCATCTGGAAATGAATCTTTACATTCATTTTAATGTTGATCATATACTGTATATTTTAATACATTTGGAGAAACTAGAACCCTGATTTCTTAAAAATCTTTGTTTTGGTAATCTTCTGGAACTCTCCTTTGTCAAAATGGTCCGATGTCATTAAACTGTGCTAAAAAGAGTTAAACATCACCATTGGCCATCATGATTCTGGATAAAAAAAACATGATGGCCTTTGATATTTTTGTTGTGTTTAATAAATATGTTTAGTCGAATTGGTGCTTTATATATATGATTCTACTACTGGACTTCACACAGCTCGCTTTTCTCTGCTTGACTGTTAGACCTCCAGTACAGTTATGTGTGCTTCTTGCCTTATAGCCAACACTGCTGGAATAATAGCAAGGCAGGTATTTTTACTTCAATAAGGTAAGTACTGCATTTGGTTACTCATTACTTTAAAAAGTAATCGAACTATAAAATGCTCCTTATCCTAACGTTGCTCCCGACATTATGCTGCTGATCTTAGCACTGCATGTTCAGATCATCCACATAAATTCAGCTTTTTCTGAAATACTGAGACATATTATGTTAGACAGGGGAAGGAGTAACACAATCGCCTGAACATTTGCCTCTGGTAATGTATTTTGTGGATGCTTCTACCAGTGGCTACTAAAAGCGTGTGTGAAGGTAACACATGTGCAGGCTGACAAAGTACAACAGACATGAACAGACTACAAAATCCTTAACAAAAACATGTTTTTTGCCCACATAACCAAGTTAATCTACCTCTGTTAATCAGGTTTCTTATAGGCCAATAATGCGATTTCTCTAACCAGAAGAAGGGTTTACGTGGCATTTTAGAAATCAGGTTTCGGTGAATAACTGGATTTCTGAGGTGCACGTCAATGCACTGATAGTAAAGGAAAGGGTCGTCGGACTGATTTACGTTTGCTTTATTTTTATCTCTGTACATATTTGCCTTTATTTCGAGATTGAAAAATTGTTTTGTAAATAATACATTTCAGCTTGTAAATATACATTTTATATTTACAAAACGTTTATTTTGACTTGTTTACGACTTTTGTTGTCATCAACTAGAAAGGTTGTGTAGAAGTGAGGCAAGACAGTTAAGATTAAGTAGGGTGGCCGAGTCTGGACTTTTCCTCAAGTTTGGCTTCAGTTTGTAATTTGCCTTTATCTGATTGTGTGCATGGTTGTCAGCGACCGATGTCAGCATCTCAACATAACCACATTTCCTGAGAGTATAAAAGATGTCAACCCATAGTATTCATTGTCCAGGTTCTTGGATTAAGTAAAAAACAAACAGCGATTCCTGGTTCAATTAGTGTTAATGGAAAGGATTTTTAGTATCAGTTAGGACTCTTTGCTTTGCTCTTTTTGATCTTTGATTTTTATACTCAAGCTTTGGTTTTGTTGTTTTGAACCTTTAATCTTCTGGTATCGAACCACTGACTGTGTTTTGACCATATTTTTTGTCTGCTCCTTTAAACTCATTCATCATTTCCTAGACAGTCTTCCTTTTGTTCTTTTTAGGACAAACCTTTTTTAATTTAAGGCACAATAATGAGAATGCGTGTGTAACATTTGTTAAAGGCACAGTGGGGTGCTGTAAGGCCTTGATAATGAGAAATAACATCCATGGTGAAAAATTCATCCATTCTTTTTTATTTCTTTTTTATCTATTTGAGCATTCTGGGGGCATCAAGGGAACAATCTGGAATGAGGCTCCCATCCATTCCTGGATATTCAGTGACACCCAAACTCACTCTTAGCATTAATATCTTTTCATAATCCTGGGGCTTTACTTATGAGAAAGCCATGAATCACCTGTGTGCGTGACTGAATGCATGTGTCCAGCAAGAAAATGGCAACTCATTTAGGGATTTCCCTTACATTCAGCCCTTGGCTGCTCCAGATGTTCAATAGAAAAAAAAATAGGACATTATAAATATGTGGACAGCATTTTTTTTCTGCTTTTTTTTCTGCTGTGTCTCTGGGTATGTCAGAGGACTGGGACTGCATGAAGTGGGTTTTAGCCTCACCTGGGGAGGCAAAAAGGGAGGGTGGGGGGTTAAGGGGGGAAGAGAAAGAGAGCAGGCTTGATCTATATCTAATCTATCATCTCAATCTTTATAATTATAACTATCAACGTAATAATAAGCTGCATGGCAACAACTCTTGGGGGAATAGGAAATTAAGACCTAAACTATTTCACTTCCAGTTAAGACTATAATATGACACCAAAAACTCAGAATCAGTGTCTCCATGATGGGACAGTTAACTTCGTAAGCTGGAATGTTAAAGGCCTGAATCACGAATTAAAGAGAAAGAAAGTACTTTCTCACCTAACAGGTCTAAATGCTAAAATAGTATTTTTACAGGAAACCCACTTACTAAGTAAGGATCAGTTCCGGCTGCAAAAAGACTGGACTGGCCAAATGTTCCATTCTAGTTTTACAAAGAAAACTAGAGGGGTGGGAATTCTCATACATAGAACAGTACCATTTGTAGCATCAGATGTAGTATTGGATCCTGAAGGGAGATATGTGATGGTCATGGGAGACTTATCTAACTGTAAAATGATTTTGATAAATGTTTATGCACCTAATGTTGATGATAAGGAATTTATACAAAATTTATTTGCATCCATTCCCAATCTGAACACTCATAAACTTATAATGGCTGGGGACTTTAATTGTGTTCTAAATCCACTTTTAGATAAGACTTCCTCCACAGGGGAACGCAACTAACACCGCAAAGATAATTACAAAGTTTATAACTGATCACAACTTATCAGATCCCTGGAGTTTTTAAACCCAAATTCAAGAACATATTCTTTCTACTCACCAGTACATCATTGCTACTCAAGGATTGATTACTTCTTTATAGATAATAACTTCTTGCCTAAGATTAAATCTTGTAAATACGATGCTATTGTTATTTCAGACCATGCTCCGATGATCTTGGAGCTGAAATTACTAAGCCCCATACACTCACCCCAGATGGCGTCTCAATCCGCTTCTATTAGCTGACGAGAATTGTACTGAATTTATATCCAAACAAATTGAATTCTTTCTAGAGACAAATACATCCCCTGAGATCTCTGCAGGAATACTCTGGGAAACTCTTAAGGCCTTCTTAAGAGGACAGATTATCTCATATCTTTCCCACAGAAATAAATCCGAGCGAAGAAAGTAGCAGAGATAAAAAGCGAAATTACTAAAATAGATGAAGAACATGCCAGACTACCAAGCGAGACTCTACATAAGAGGAGGCAGGCTCTACATTCAGAATTAAACCTCTTGACAACTAAAGAAACCGAACAACTAATTTACAAATCCAGACATCATTATTATGAACATGGAGAAAAGCTAATAAGCTTTTAGCGCAACAAATTCACAAGCAAGAAGTGCAACGCAATCTCGTAATTACTAACACGAATGGAGATAAAATCATCGAACACAAAAATATAATGTACACTTTTAGAGACTACTATAAATCCCTATATACTACTGAGTTTAAAGAAGACAATATACAATCTAATGCATTTCTGGATAAATTACAGATACCACAAATTGACGCTATTAGTGTGGAGGAGCTCGATAAACCTCTGTCATTATCAGAATTACTGGATGCTATAAAGTCACTCCAAGGTGGAAAAGCAGCAGGCCCTGATGGCTACCCTGCAGAGTTTTACAAGAAATTCTCCGCTCAGCTAGCTCCCTCCTATTAGCAACATTTACAGAAGCCAGAGATAACCAATCTCTTCCACAAACCTTTCGCCAAGCACTAATCACTGTCTTTCCAAAACAAAATAAGGACTTATTACAATGTGCATCATACAGACCAATTTCACTTCTGAATAACGACGTTAAAATACTCTCTAAAATCATAGCTAGAAGGATGGAGAAAGTGCTCCCTCAATAATATCACAAGACCAAACTGGATTTATTAGGGGCCGACACTTATCTTCAAATCTTGACGCCTGTTTAATGTAATATACTCACCAACTAAATCAAACACCCCAGAAATATTATTATCATTGGATGCAGAAAAAGCATTCGACATGATTGAATGGAAATACCTTTTACTATTTTGGAGAAGTTTGGGTTTGGCCCAACATTTGTGCATGGATTAAATTACTGTATACTAACCCAGAAGCTTCAGTTTGCATCAATAACATTTGCTCAGACTACTTTAAACTAGAGCGTGGCACAAGACAAGGATGCCCTTTGTCACCACTGCTGTTTGCAATTGCCATTGAACCACTGGCAATACATTGTCGAAATACTGATCAGATAAAGGGGATTAGCAGAGAAGGACTGGAACAGAAAATCTCATTATATGCAGATGACATGGTACTGTATATATCGGACCCAGAAAATTCTGTGCCTGCAGTCTTAGCAGCACTCACAGAATTTCAAAAGCTCTCTGGTCTCAGAATTAATCTGAATAAAAGTGTACTCTTTCCGGTGAATTCAAGCATATAATATTAGATTAGACACCCTTCCTTTTATCATTGCAGAACAGTTTAAATACCTCGGGTAAACATCACAAGTAAACATAAAGCTCTTTATCAACAAAATTTATCGTCTGTATGGAAAAAATTAAACAAGACTTGCATAGATGGTCAACCCTTCATCTCACACTAGCTGGAAGAATTAACACTGTTAAGATGAATATTCTTCCTAAGCTCCTTTTTATTTCAAAACATACCAATATACATTAATAAATCGTTCTTTAAGCAATTAGATTCAACAATAACCTCATTTATTTGGAATTCTAAACATCCACGCATCAAAAGAGCGACCCTACAAAGACAAAAGGCAGAAGGCGGCATGGCTCTACCTAACTTCCAGTTTTATTACTGGGCAAATATACAGTCGATAAGAACCTGGACACAAATAGAAGAACATACACAGGCATGGACCGCAATAGAAGTAAAATCCTGCAGTACTTCTTTGTATTCCTTGCTTTGTGCTCCAATAAACACACGTTATCGGCAATACACTAATAACCCAATTGTGCTCCACTCACTTAGAATCTGGAACCAATGTAGAAAGCATTTTAAGACGGAGAAGCTTCTTTCTGTGGCACCCTGCAAAAGAACCACCTCTTTCAACCCTCACAAACATATGCAGTTTTTAATATCTGGAAAAATTTGGAATTAACTTGCTTAGAGATCTTTATATAGACAACGTCTTTGCATCCTATGAACAATTACATTCCAAATTTAACATTCCAGCTACAAATTTCTTTCACTATCTTCAAATCAGGAACTTTGTTAAACAGAACCTTCCAGATTTTCCTCATCTTGCACCCTCATCCACGCTGGAAAAATTATTGCTCAATTTCAAGGAGTTAGACTCCATCTCTACAATATATAAAATCCTTTTACAATCCCTTCCTTTCAAAGATCCAAGAGGACACTGGGAAAATGACCTCTCAATTAATATATCAGAAAAGGAGTGGAAAGTAGCAATGCAGAGAATTCACTCAAGCTCCATATGCAAAGCATACAATTATACAACTCAAAATTATATATCGAGCACATCTGTCTCGACTAAAACTCTCAAAATGTTTCCAGGGCATGATCCAACCTGCGACGTTGCAACCAAGCCCCAGCCTCACTAGGTCACATGTTCTGGGCCTGCTCCAAATTAACATTATTCTGGACAAAAATTTTTAATTACCTCTCAGACAGTCTTGGACTCACAATCCCTCCTAACCCATTAACAGCTGTGTTTGGGGTTCTTCCAGAGGGTCTTAAAGTGGAGAAAGACAAACAAATTGTGATTGCATTCACTACACTGTTGGCACGCAGACTTATTCTGATAAACTGGAAGAACCCAAACTCTCCTCTTTTAAGTCAGTGGGAAACTGATGTGTTATATTATTTAAAATTGGAAAAAATCAAATACTCAGTTAGAGGATCTGTGCAGACTTTTTTCAAAACATGGCAGGATCTAATCAGTAATATTTTGAAATGATTTTATAAAGCACAGAGAATTTGTTGATTTAGGTATTTTTAAAAGCCTTAAATTTTACACCGTTTGGCTTGCTCTCTCTCTCAAGGGTGGGGATCGATCTGTTCTTAGCATAATTCTTTTTTTTTGTAAAACTTGATTGCTATGTATTGATTGTAATAAAATTAATAAATAAAAAAAAAAAAAGAAAATGGCAACTCATTTAGGGATTTCCCTTACATTCAGCCCTTGGCTGCTCCAGATGTTCAATAGAAAAAAAAATAGGACATTATAAATATGTGGACAGCATTTTTTTTCAGCCATAATGATAGGCTATATTAAAACATCTTAATGGAGAGACACCATGCTGCACATTTGCTCCTTAGAATGAAAAAGGAATGTCAGGGGAAATTCTTACAAGGAAGTGACTGTTCTATGCAAAGCAGACTACAAGAAATGAGGAAAATTAAGTCATGACAAAGACTTTCCTTTAAGAAACTGAATTACGCTTGGCCTGACAGGCAAACAGTTCACCCTGTGCTCGTGACTTACTCAGCTTGTCACCATTTTTTTTAAGGATTTTCTCAGTCCTTGTTTTTAAGGCACATGAACTACCTTTTGAAGAAAATATTACAAACTCTAACATCAGCTCTTATGATCTGATTAATTTTGTCCAGAGAGTGTGATTTTATCCTTCTCACCACAGCATTTGTGTTTGCAGTTCTGTGTGAACATTTATTTTTATATTCTCTTCTGCTTTCCAGTTCAAAATTCTACACCCAAAGATTTGAACTAACAGGGACTTTTGACACACAGAACATTTCTGAAGGTTTTTATTGCTAAGACATCTTAAATAACTTTCAGAGGCTTCTTTGCATTATTATTTGGAACATAAACAATTAAATAGTCTATGATGGGAAAGAAAAGGAATAAAACTGATTTTATAACAATGTATATCTTCGCTTAAAGTCTTTAATTAATCCATCCATCCATTTTCCAACCCCCTATATCCTAACTACAGGGTCACGGGGGTCTGCTGGATATATATATAGTGGACCACCAGGGCACGTACAGCTGCCCTAACCTCAAACAGACCGACAGAGGCACACAACACACTTTTTATTTACAGAGGGGAGCCACTTTTCTTGCTCCACAGATCACAGCACAGTGCACCACAGTACAAGTCTCAGTTCAGTCCTTTTCTTCTTTACTCTTCTGTTCTCTTCTCTTCTTCTTCTCCCTTTCAGTCCTTCCACCTCCACTCCCTCTCGGGCATGCTTCATCCACCTCCTCCCGGCTCTGGTTCACTGAATGGAGTGAGGTTGCTCCTTTTATGATGGTGTGTCAGTCTAGTGAAGGGCTCTGCAGCTCCCCCTTGTGGTCCCCATGGAATCCAACAGGGCTGTGCCAGACTCGAACTCCGAGCATACCCTGTGGGAATCCATGGTGCCACAGCAGCCCTCTAACATCCAGGGGGAGAGGTATTGCCCTGCCAATGCTCTCTCTCCGAGTCCTTCCATACAGTTGGATGTGGCCGCCAATCACTATACAGTATATTAATATATATATATATATACACACACAGTGGGTACGGAAAGTATTCAGACCCCCTTCAATTTTTCATTCTTTGTTATATTGCAGCCATTTGCTAAAATCATTTACATTAATTTTTTTCCTCATTAATGTACACACAGTACCCCATATTGACAGACAAAAAAAAAGATTTTTTGAAATTGTTGCAGATTTAATAAAAAAGAAAAACTGAAATATCACATGGTCCTAAGTATTCAGACCCTTTGCTGTGCCACTCATATTTAACTCAGGTGCTTTCCTTTTCATCCTTGAGATCACCTTCATTTAAGTCCAGCTGTGCTTGATTCTACTGATTGGACTTGATTAGGAAAGCCACACACCTGTCTATATAAGACCTTACAGCTCACAATGCATGTCAGAGCAAATGAGAATCATGAGGTCAAAGGAACTGCCTGAAGAGCTCAGAAACAGAATTGTGGCAAGGCACAGATCTGGCCAAGATTACAAAAAAATTTCTGCTGCTCTTAAGGTTCCCAAGAGCACAGTGGCCTCCATAATCCTTAAATGGAAGATGTTTGGGACAACCAGAACCCTTCCTAGAGCTGGCCGTCCGGCCAAGCTGAGCTACCAGGGGAGAAGAGCCTTGGTGAGAGAGGTAAAGAAGAACCCAAAGACCACTTTGGCTGAGCTCCAGAGATGCAGTCAGGAGATGGGAAAAAGTTGTAGAAAGTCAACCATCACTGCAGCCCTCCACCAGTCAGGGCTTTATGGCAGAGTGGCCTGTCATGACAGCCCGCATGGAGTTTACTAAGACTCTCTGTAAGATTCTCTGGTCTGATGAGACCAAGATAGAACTTTTTGGCCTTAATTCTAAGCGGTATGTGTGGAGACAACCAGGCACTGCTCATCACTTGTCCAATACAGTACCCACAGTGAAGCATGGTGGTGGCAGCATCATGCTGTGGGTGTGTTTTTCAGCTGCAGGGACAGGACGACTGGTTGCAATCGAGGGAAAGATGAATGCGGCCAAGTACAGGGATATCCTGGACAAAAACCTTCTCCAGAGTGCTAAGGACCTCAGACTGGGCCGAAGGTTTACCTTCCAACAAGACAATGACCCTAAGCACACAGCTAAAATAACGAAGGAGTGGCTTCACAACAACTCTGTGACTGTGCTTGAATGGCCCAGCCAGAGCCCTGATTTAAACCCAATTGAGCATCTCTGGATAGACCTAAAAATGGCTGTCCACCAACGTTTACCATCCAACCTGGGTCCAAAGGGTCTGAATACTTAGGACAATGTAATATTTCAGTTTTTCTTTTTTAATAAATCTGCAACAATTTCAAAAATTCTTCTTTTGTCTGTCAATATGGGGTGCTGTGTGTACATTAATGAGGAAAAAAAATAATTTAAATGATTTTAGCAAATGGCTGCAATATAACAAAGAGTGAAAAATTGAAGGGGGTCTGAATACTTTCCATTACCCACTGTGTATATATATATATATATATATATATATATATATATATATATATACACACAACATGTTGATGTCTGTCTGTCTGTCTGTCACATGATTACTCATATACTAATTGGACTAAAACCATGATCTTGGTCTTAATACAAAACCAATGGCCTGACATGTTCTGGAAATTCAAAAATATAGATAGCAGAAACCTGGTGAACACTTTACTCTTAGGCAGAAAAGATTACTGTAATCAAAGCATGGTCTCTGTAAGCTCATCTACTGATAATCCCCTTGGACAAAGTATATACATGTTCAGAATTCATAATCAATGTACAGTTTTAATTTTGAAAAAATGGGTGGAAAGATTACTGTTGTTTATATTTATCCTATTGTGGCATTTTATTTTATTTTTGTATTCTGAAAAATTTCTCCTTCTTTATAATCACACATGCAGAAATATACTGCAGTTACAAAGTTTTATTTAAAAATGAGTAAATAATTTAAGAAATGCTTAAAATAAATACATGCATTGGTGATTCTAAATTGTCCCTAGTGTGTGTGTGTGTGTGCCCTGCGGTGGGCTGGCGCCCTGCCCTGAATTTGTTTCCTGCCTTGCACCCTGTGTTGGCTGGGATTGGCTCCAGCAGACCCCCGTGAACCTGTAGTTAGGATATCGTGGGTTGGATAATGAATAGATGGACCTTGGTCTTTCATTTTGCTTTCATTTGCTTGCTGTTTTGACTTTTGGATGAAACCATCATCTTTACAGTTTATTTATCTTTAATTTAAGCCCTCATTAGTGCCTTCATCTGCTGTTCAAATGCCTCACTTTCAGTTCCAGATCTAGCCAAAAATCACATTGGTCAGATTAATGTCTTTCACCAGGTCTTTAGCTTACTTTAAAGCATTGATATTACAGAAAAATCTTTCTGACTGAACAGGAACTCACATGCGCAAGGGTGAAAGTTAAGGAGAAAAGCATTTTAGTTTGAAGCCAAGAAGAGCGTCTTCACACAAAGCATGGTAGGAATCTGGAATCACCTACTGAATCAAGTAAAGTGGAAGCCCTGATAACATTTGAATAGAAATGGAATTCAATATTTAGACAATTTAGCTATTAGTGAACCAAACGAACTTGATGGTCTAAATTATTTTCTTTTTTTATACAAACATTTATATATATTTAGTCATTTAATACATGCAACACAATTAACAAAGATTACATGAAAAGATTTTTCATTATAAACCTATTTATAAAAACAACTTTTACATGCCAGTGTGTCTAGTGGTGTGAAGACATATACAGCACAAAAGTGCATTTTTAATAATTTATGTTAAATGATTTAAGTGAAAATTAAAAATGTATTACTCTGATGGGCTTTTTTCCCATTAGGCTCTTCATTGATGTAATTGCAGATGAGATAATTCTTCAGAAGCTAAGATTCTCAAATGAAATTGTATGTCAGCTATGTTTTCATCATCTATAGTGTTCTTTATGTAATAAAATTAAAAAAACTTCCATTTCTTGCAAGGGTGGCGCAGTAGTGTAGTGGTTAGTGTTACTGCCTTATAGCACCAGAGTCCCAAGTCAAAGTCAAAGCGAACTTTATTGTCATCTCAACCATATACAAGTGTAACAACATGAAGTGCAATTAATAAATTCAAAATAGAATTAAATTTAAAATTAAAACACAAACAAGACAAGACTTTGTGCAAAGACAAGACAAAGAAGTAGCAGCAATAGTGACGTGTAGTAAGCAATATGAACATTGATGTTCAAATCAGGATTTGGGAAAATACTGTGTGGTGTTAGCAGGTTCTTCCTGTGTATGTGTGCCCTTTCTCTAGATACTCTCAAAATCTCAAAGGTGTTAACTGATAACTCTAAATTGATCCAGATATAGTATTTGCATATAGGTAAGGTGGTCTGTGACAGGCTGGCAGCACCATTACTAGGTTGATGCCCCCATTGATCTTAACTATGCTGTGATCTGGTTGAGTTCTCTATTCCCTTCCTCAATGCATTAGCAGATTCAGAATTTGATTCCATTTTTGCATTTTGTCTGACCTAACGTACTAACTTGTGGCCTGGATAAGCTTCTCTTACACTGCTGTATTTAGTGTAGTACATAGTTCTGGTTCTGACTTCAGTCTCTGGGCTCTCCTTAACTCCCTTCAAGAAGTCTCCATTCTGCTTCTGCCAGTCTGTTCACTGTTTGTTCTCTCATTAAATCTATTAAAACTAAATGACACTTTGCAATTCTCACTCCCATGCTTTGAATTAACCATATTGCTTCAAATCTACTGATGTTCAGGCACCTCTTGAAGACACACTTATTTTCAGAGTTTCATGGGGTTACTTTGACTTTCTATCTGTCTCTGCACTCCTTGTGGTTCGCTTCAGTTGTGCTGATCTGATCAGCCATCAAGCAGCTTTGGTTTTGAGTTCTACCGTAATATATATTCTTGTGATAATACACTTTTTGTCTTTTACTTTTGTTCTCTGCTTATGAATTTTGTATTTTCCAGTTACTGATATTGCACACCCTAACTTGCTTTGTATTGTACATCACCCTAGATAAAGGAATCTTTAAAATAAAGAATTTAAAAATTGGACAATTAATGATTAATATTGATGGAAATAACATAAAAATAATAAAATAAAGAAAACAATGAAACATAAAATACAAATACCTTTGAACAGATGCATAACACACTCTACCTAGGCTCTTCATTGTGGATCATTAACATTTGGTGACAAATTGTATCCCCTGGTCATTAGGATACTCATTAGCTACTTACACCGGCCACTGTGTGAGTATTTCTTGTATACATTATCTGATGTTACTTTTATTGTACCCAATGATGTTGATTTCAATGTCTGTTGCTGACACTGCCTCACTGTCACTTGTCTATTGAAGACTGTATAAAGTAAAAATGTAACTGTACCGTGTACTTCTGACAATAAATTTGATCTGGACCATAATAGATGGGTGGATATGTCTTAACATTTCAGAAAATGTTGTTGGCATAAATTCAATAGTGTAAGCATGGTTCAATGGAGCCTGTAAGAGGGGAAGAGAGGCAAATCATTTAAGTTAAAAAGAACTTAAACATACATTTCACAGCTTACTAAATGTTTGATTTTTTGTGTCACAGTTCATCTGGTCTAACAGAGTTAGGGTTTTCAAAAATATAAAAAAGCAATTCAAGATGAACATCCTTCCCAAGCTTCTGTTTTCACTTCAAAGCATCCCTATATATGTTAACAAACCATTTTTTTAGGAAATTAGATTCAATCATAACCTCATTCATTGGGAAATCGAAACATCCACAAAGGGTGACTCTACAACGACCTTAGACAGAAGGGGGCGTGGCACTACCCAACTTTCAGTTTTATTACAGGGTGGCAAATATGCAAGTTATAAAAACCTAGATGTTGACACAAATCGATGAATGTACACAAGCCTGGTCTGCAATAGAATTAAAATCCTGCAGTCAGGAGGATGGAAGGAATGATGTTGGGAGGAAGAGGAATGAAGCTTGCTGGAGGAAGGAGGAGGCAGAGTAAAAGAGCAAGGGAGAGATAGAAAGAAAGAGAGAGAGGAGAAGACAAAGTTTTATAGTGGGCTGCTTTATGCTTCTTGTACTGTGTTTAGGCGGGAAACATTTGGGAAGAGTTTTCCACCGCTAAATTAAACCCTGTGTGCTGTGCTGGACTTGTGTCTTGTGTTGGGTTTGGGGAGCTGGAGTGTCCCCTATAGGCCATATTGCGTAGAAGGGTCCTTTCATCAGAATGGCTGGCCCAGCATTGACTCAGCTGTCTAATGTCCAGTATGGAGGAGGCTGCTTGTTGGCCAAGGTCTCCAGAGCTCTGACTGTGTCTGGCTTGTCTGACTCCTTTTCTACAAACTGATTCTGGTTCTGCTATTAGCAGATGGACGGCTATTGTTGTTTTTCATTTATGTTAATTATTTCCTATTTTTTTTATGTATTTGAACAAATCTGTATCCTCATATGTGATAGTTCTGTATTTAGTGAGTGCTGTAATCTATTTTTGCCACTACTGTATTGTATTTCTGAGGTGGCAATGATAGACTCTTCATCTAGCTCTGTGAAGAGGATAACTTGTGTTCTGTTTTGAGTGTTGTATTTACCTCATTTTTTGACACCCCTTGCACGCTCAGCCTACCTGGAAGGGGGTCTCTCTCCCTCTGAATTGCCTTTCCCAAGATATCAACATGGGTTATTTTTGGTAGTTTTTTCTTGTCTTCTTAGGGAGTCAAGTCTGGGGAATGTCAAAAAACAGGGCCTGTTAAAACCCATTGCAGTGTTTCTTGTGTGATTTTAGGCTATTACAATAAATAAATAAATAGTTGTTCTTATTGTTGTTACTGTATTCTAATAGCCCAATAAGATTGGTGATTTTGCTTTCTCATTTTAATGGACCACAAGAAATGCCTCCAAAACTAATACAAACAGGGAACAAGAAGAAGTTAGCTTATGTTTTTACCAAGCTGAGTACTGTCAGTATCACGGTATCAGCAACTGCTGTTACATTGTTCATCATCACTGACATGATGCCCCATACTGACAAGCACTAACGCCTCCATGGCATTGCCATTTATTGTTTGTACATAAAAGTATATGTCTCCTCCTACTTGAAGTCTCCTAATTTAAAGGATCTACTCTTCTTCCTAGCTTGCTGGCTGCTGCCAGTAAAATATTTAGCATCACATTCATCTCAGTCCATCCACCTTAAGAAGAGCTCACAGACCACCCCCTTCCAGTGTGGCTGGCAAAGATTTCTCTGCACTTTGCTGCAATATTTCTTTGCAAAATCAGTTATGGGCATCAAGTGATTTTTATTAGTACTGTATAACATGCTTTTAAATTTTATTTTCATGGGCCTCCCCCAGGCTTTCAGGAGGTCCACAAGATTTAGTCCCCTCAGAACCCTTCCATATTTACACTTTGGTTGAGATTGAGAGGTGAATTCCACTTGAACACTAAGGTGGAACAGGGGCTTTCACAGAGGCACAGGAACAATGCTTGAGTGTTGAGCTCCAGTCAGGCTCTCTCTTTTATCTTCCTTACTCACATCACATGATTGTGGCTCAATTAATGTTTCCTAGCAACTGATAGAAAGGGGAGGGACCAGTGGCAAATTATACCCACAAGCAAAGACCAGGGTCAGGGCTCAGGCTGCAGCCAGAAAGATTTATTTACTATTCAAGTTATAACTAATCATTAAAGTGGGAAGAACACTATGAAGAAAAGTGTAAATGAGAAAAAAACCCAAAAACTTGTATACAGGTATGTTTTTTTTTCTTGATATTTGATTGTGGTAGAGACAAATTTTAATTATGAATAAAATGAAGGCCAATAACCTGATTAATAAATAAATTAACAAAAACATACATGAATAAATGTTTGTTTGACTCATTCCTTGCCACTTGCTGAAGTTTGATTTTGTAAATGCAATAAAGAAATCTGAATGTCTTTTCTAGGTATGGTAACAAGAAGTGGGAAGAAAAACCTGAATGTTACCAAATTAAAGAACATTCGTGCAACTTGACCATGGAAACTCAAGACTATAATGAAGACTATTGTGCTCAAGTTATTATGGTTTCGGACACAGTCACACAGATCATGCAAACAGGAAGATTTAATTCAAAACGTGAAAGTAAGTCTGCTTCTGTTCAGAATCCAAGTGTCTTTAATCTGGTGCTTTCTTAAGGACAATGTGCAAATGTTTTGGATTTCCTGACCATCTTGTATATCTCTCTGAGTTACACAATGAACCTGCTTTGGATTTCGAAACATTTTGGGTTTTTCGTCTGAGATTCTTGGTCAAATTGAAACACAGTTTCCAGGTGTACTTTAAACCACTTTTTCATGTCTAATGTGTGCTAAACTTGTTCTTTTCAGATGTAATTATTTTTATTATTTCTTTAACATTCTGCTACTTGAACTTTGATAGCCATCAGAGAAGCTCATACCAGATTTCACCACAATATGTTCTAGAAATCACAGAAAATAAATAATTTCTAAAAACATCTAATAGATTTATATCTTGGGTTTATGATGGTGGCAACAGTACCGTACAGGATCCTCAGTGACTCAGTCATTATTTTTTTCTTTTAGATGCATCTACATCCAAGGGCAGGAATACGGGAAGATAAATGAAATTTGCCAGCACAATAAATGCACATCCAACACAGAATACAGGCCAGCATCTGAGATAGCTAGCCATCTTTAGTATAACAACATACTGTTTAATCTTAATAGAAAAGTTAATCACCCTCCTTAGTTTCCTAGTAGCAAACCCAGTGCCACCATTAAGGCAAATTAGGGATTTTCCTAGGGCGCAGATAATAAAGTGGGGAATCCTAGCTGTACGGGCTGGTTACCAAACAGTCGGTTGGTGCACTAATAAGTTTGATCAAGGGTGCAAAATAATGCCTAGCAGTGACCTCAGTCTTCATCCCTTACTTTGCTCTTAGTACTTTAGCTCCTTTTAGAGTTCCACCCACAAGTCTCTTGTTGGCCAAGAACAGAATGAATCATGCAGCCAGTAACCATCTCTAAACTTACTGACCACCAGACCATACTGCCCTCCAGTGCCCACTAAGACTACACATTACACCAATCCTATTTAATAGTGATGAAGGCTTCTTAAAAATTTAGTAGAACGCCTACTGTACACATGCAAGATATACAAAAGTTTCCATTTTCCTTAGCTTACATTGAACATGAAGGAATACACTTCATACCTAGTGACTTTGGGACTGTAATATTAACTTTTGAAGGTATTCTCTTTTTGCTGGTGGTGTGTGAATGAATATCCAAAATAGCCTCTTTTAGCCCCGTTCCCAAGCTTGTCTCTTTGGAGTCATTTCCAAAGTTGGATCCAGAACTTTCTCTCTAAGCCACAGTACCTACTTCCATGTGTGTGATCACTAAGAGTGCGCTTGAGTAAATAGAAATTAAGCCAAAGAGATGACAGGAACAAAATTAAAAACTTTGTTTATTGTACAAAGTAAGAGTAGACCCCATGAGTAACATGGAAAGCAAATACCCTATAGTCCTCCAAGGCCTATCGAGAGAGATTTGCACCTTTCTTTAACAAAGGATTGCCTTATGCTCTTTTCAGCCAGAGGTACCACTGAAATACTTGTTATTGTCATCTCCCTTACCTCTTTCACCAGCTCTGGCCTTTCTCTTCCACATCCAGTTTTTTCATCTACCTCCTATAACCTCCTGGCTGCACGTTTATTTGTATGGGGCAGGTAGTTCTTTATAACCCTAACTGTAAATTACTTCTGTGAGATCAGAACTAAGCCCACAGCTCTCACTCTGGCAACCTGTGGAGACCCTGCAACAAAGGACTTCAACTGTGTTTTTAAGGGCCAGGCGACACCCAAGTAAGCTGCCCCCACTGCCCACCCATTATAGACTCATGATTATGCACATTTGTATGGTGGGCTGGTGACCCATGTGAGGACAGTTATTGCCTTGTGTCCAATGACACTAGTACTGGTTCCACTTTCCCACAATTCTGTAACCAGAAAAAGTGCAGTTTACAACTAGGACATTTTTTGGTCATGTTATTTCTTAAAAAATGTATGTGCATAATTACTTTGATTTTAAGAGTAAGTACTTTAAATTATTTTCAGCAAACTTTGGCCCTCCTGATGTGACCGTGATACCAACTGAGAGATCTATAAAGTTTTCAGTACAGCTTCCTTGGATTCCTTACACGGAACAAACACTGGACGGCATTTACGAAGACATTACATACTATGTGAAGTTCTCCAATCACATGGTAAGGAATTTTAAAAAGGACAAAGTTCTGAATTGTTTTGCAAGAAAATATAATTTTTCATGTTCATATCTTCATAATTTAGTGTGCATCCTGGTGTTTCAATGATCTGTGATGCCAAAAGAAATATTTATAAATGAATTTGAGTACATTCATTGTTTTAAAATTAAGCAGTTTTGTAGATTTAAAGGATAAGTTCAGCATTTTTGATGTTTTTAGGTATTTTTTTCGGCCTCACGGTATATATTAATTTGCTACATGAAGCTAAAGTGTACCGTATTTTATCCATCCATCCATCCATCCATTTTCCAACCCGCTGAATCCAAACACAGGGTCATGGGGGTCTACTGGATCCAATCCCAGTCAACACAGGGACCAAGGCAGGAACCAATCCTGGGCAGGGTGCCAACCCACCGCAGGACCATATTTTATGAATTTTAAAAAAATAACCAGCCTGTCCTTATATTTTATAATGGAGCTAAGTACTAGGCCCCAATGTGAAAAAAGACCTTAGAAATGACCGGCTACGTACACTTAGACATAGCAAAGGGTCTGTGTTTCTGAGGGAAGCTTGGGACAACAAAAGTGAACTGGAAGTAACAGATTTTATCACAGATTCTTGGCACTATTTTCTCGATTCAAAGACACATTTCCTGCCCTGTCTGATCACGGTGGGCGCTGTGGGTGGAGTTATGACAGCCACCCCTAAATTCAATAGCAATAATGGCACTTGGTGTTGACTTTCCATGGGAAATCCACATTCCTGGCCTCAAAAGGGTTCTGTGGAGGAAGATTTGTGACAAATCTTCCTTTTAAAATGACTGAATCTCACAAGAATAGTTTGCCTTTTTTTCTTTTTCCTTTTTCAAAATGACATAAATACACTGTATTGAAATATGTGGATCAATACTTGATAATATTTGTGGCTTGAAAAAGCAGATATTTTTGGTAAACTGTATGCCTTTTACTTACAGTGGGATCCTGGTACCCATAAGCTCCATTGTAAAATGAAAGAGTGGGCTAATTATGTTTTTTTTTTCAATTTATAAAATATGCTTCACTTTAGAATATTTTAACTTCACATGGCATGTTAATATACAGTATGATTGTGAAGAAATAAGTTTGACTTAAAAATCATATCCTTTAAGTTTTTCAGTGAAACATATTTTAATAATTGGTAAGTTTAGAATTTACATTTTACATTGCATTTGCACTTCATACCTCTGCGCATCTTTCTTCATGCTGCCCTGACATTTAATGTCTTCTAAAGGCATCATGAACTACAACTCCAAACTTTATCCTTGAGCACTTTAAAAAGAAACATGATTACGTGGAAAGACTGACACAATACATCACATATATAGAAACATGAATTTTACATCAGGGGTTGGGACATCATTTAATTCTCTCAAAGCCTACTGCAGTTATAATTTATCATATAAGCCAAGGGAGCCATGCTGGGGCTTTATTCGATTGGAATTTGAAGACAGTGCTCAACGATGATGAATGAAAAGTGTCCGACATTTTACAGATTTTGGAGATAATCCTTTCTCTCCTGGATATTAAAAGACACATTTTCAAAAAGTGGCTTAAAGAAGTGTAAACTATGGTAACTAACATCATGATGTGCATGTAGGCTGATAGTTCGACATGAATGTTTATGTGATGGTCAGCACACGGGTATAAAACAAGCTACTGCTGCTAAATAACAAGGGAATTCATTTACTGAATTCTTAGAAAGTTGTGCTTTACATGATGAGTTTCATTTAAGAACTTTTCTTCCAAATGAGCAGCTCTTTTATGTACTTCTTATCATTAATGTTTCTGGTAGTGAAACCCATTATTCGCAACACTCTGATAACAAGGACCTGTTTTTATAGCATTAGTTTTGTTGTAACAAGATGATAAAATGATATTAAAACAGCTGGCAGCCTGCAGCTATTAATCTGGAAACTTTGAATGTATTCATGGACTTCAGTTGATTTTTAATGACTGAAATCTGCATGACTTCACATTAGGCGTTCGGGCTAATAACATTTTCTAAAAATGTTTTTGATTATCACCAGCAAAATGTAAAGATAAACAGAACATCTGAGATTGAAAATCTTTCTCCGGAAACAAAATACTGTGGAGTGGTGACCTATGACAGCAGATCCTACAGCAAGACAAGCCTGCCCAAATACTTCTGCATCACAACACTGGAGGGTAAGAATTTGATTGAATATTCTGTAGGGCAAAAGCACTAATAGGCAAAGTGAATCAAAGTGCACATGATGGAGGGCTACGTGTACACTAGGACACTCTGTGTGTTTCTTGCCATGTTGCCATTTTATATGTCATAGTTGTGCCATGCCACTTTGATAACGGTAATTGAATGAATTTGGTAGGTTGACACCAGAATCCCATTCAGAGTTGGGCCCTGCCTGCTTGTGCCTCAATATGACTCGGCTCCCAAGGACCCAGCAGTGGACTCATAAGGTTCAGAAAATGTATTGAAGGGCAACACTTAATGAATAAGCTATTCTAGACTTAATGGCCTGTACTCCTCAATTTTGTATGCGGTTTGGAGACAATGTAGTGTATATATGTAAATGGTTTTGTGTTTTACTAGTTGTTTAAGGGCTTTTGGATGATTACTATTGTCCTTATTTTATATGTTTGTATCATTACTTGACTTGTTGGGCATTCACCAAATAAAACATAAGGCAACAGTCACTCAGTGTGTTTACATGCACTTCAATAACTCCGTTATTCTCAAACCTGACTTCTGAACTGCCATGTTAAACCTTTAGTCCAGTCAGAAAAATCTGGTTATTATCCTCTGACAAATCTGGTTAAAAGAGACAGATTTCACTGTGAATAACCCAATTATTTGGCCATGTAAACCCTTAACCGGGTTGCTGTTAAGGATTTTGTAGTTTTCACATGTCTATTGCACTCTGTCAGCCTGCACATGTGTTACCTCTACACAAACTTTCAGTAGCTACAAGTAGAAGCATCTATAAAATACATACCCAGAGGCAAATGTTCAGGCGATCGCATTATTTCCTGTCCTGTCAGACATTTGTCTCAGTATTTTAGAAAAAGCTGAATTTATGTTGATATGTTGAATGTATACAGTGATCCCTCGCTATATCGCGCTTCGACTTTCGTGGCTTCACTCCATCGCGGATTTTAAATGTAAGCATATCTAAATATATATCACAGATTTTTTGCTGGTTCACGGATTTCTGCGGACAATGGGTCTTTTAATTTATGTTACATGGTTCCTCAGTTTGTTTGCCCAGTTGATTTAATACAAGGGACGCTATTGGCAGATGGCTGAGACACTACCCAATCAGAGCATGTATTGCGTATTAAATAAAACTCCTCAATGATATACAATATGCTTCCCTTGCAGTGCTTCGCACACTTCAAAGCTCTAACAGCCATATTGATTTTTGATTGTTTGCTTTTCTCTGTCTCGCTCTCTCTCTCTGACATCCTCTGCTCCTGACGGAGGGGGTGTGAGCAGAGGGGCTGTTTGCACAGAGGCTGTTTGCTTAGAAGATACGGACGCTCCTCTAAAAAATGCTGAAAGACTACCTGCACATTGATCCCTTCATTGCGGCCGCTTTATCGCGGGTGCTTCGTATACTTAAAAGCCCAACAGCCCTATTGATTTTTGATTGTTTACATTTCTCTCTCTGACATTCTCCGCTCCTGACGGCACTCCTTTGAAGAGGAAGATATGTTTGCATTCTTTTAATTGTGAGAAAGAACTGTCATCTCTATCTTGTCATGGAGCACAGTTTAAACTTTTGACTAAAGGGTGTTAATTCATGTCTAGAGGGCTCTAATAATGTTAAAAAACGTATTTAGAAGGTCGTAAACAGGTTTTCTATGCTCTAACTGTGAAAATATTAGATTTATAAATAAAGAATCCTACTTCGTGGAAATTCATTTATCTGTCTGGAACGGATTACCCACGATAAATGAGGGTTTACTGTATAACTGTGCGGAGAATATTTATAAACAGTGTGGGAGAGTTTCTAAGGGCTTAAAATATATATAAAAATAACCATACAAACATATGGTTTCTACTTCGCGAATTTTCACCTATCGCGGGGGGTTCTGGAACGCAACCCCCGCGATTGAGGAGGAATTACTGTATATCTAAACTCAGCTACACAACCTCGAGAAGAGTAGGATATCTCAGTAAACACAACACATGTTACATAGTCCAATTTTCTTTTAAAGTAACACAATACTTATCTCATTGAAGGAAAATAGCTGCATTATAAGTATTCTAGCAGCCCTGGGTGTAAGGCAAGAAGCACACATACCGGGTCCTTCTCGAAAAAAAAATGCGCTGCATGCCTTCTGGAAACAGAAACCTATAAATAAAGAGTACATTTGATTAAACATATTGATAAAACATAAGAAAGATATCACACGCATCATGCATATTTTCAGATTCATGATAGCCAGTGATGACATTTAACTCTTTTCTGTGCAGTTTAAAGGCATTGGACCATTTTGAAAAAGGTGATCTCCAAAAAATTACTTGCCCATGTAAATGAGGATTTGTAAAAAAAAAAAAAAACAGGTTTCTGTATTAAATGGGTAATTCACCATAATCTGGTTATTTGTGTGCATGTAAACACACTCATTATTAATGCAACAAAGTACCAGTACAAAGGACTGAAATATCTTTAATGTGATACTTAAATGTCTTATCTAAAATGGGTAAGATTAGATAGATAGATAGATAGATAGATAGATAGATAGATAGATAGATAGATAGATAGATAGATAGATAGACTTATAAGGAATCTCTAACCTCAGAAAAATAGCATAGAAGTACAGGAGAAATGAAGTTACATTTATCGGTAAAGAAAAATAAATACATAAGGGTTTCAAAGTTTTCAGTGTAAAATGTAACCAAACTAACTGATAATTAAAACAAAGTAATGAATCACCTCCTGCTTTGGACTACTAGTGTGAAAAACACCTTAAATATCTGTAAATTTTGTATAAATATAAATTACACATTAAGGCGCTTTTCTGAATATAGAATAAGATCAGCTATTTTGACTATGAGATTTATTCATCCATCCATCTTCCAAACATGCTTATTTTGAGCAGGGTCATGGGGAGGTTACGGTCAGTACCAGCAAGGAACAATCACTAGACAGGATGCCACACCATCACAGGGTGAACACACAACACAAATCAGGGGCCAGTGTAGCTTCGCTGATTTCACCTAACATGTGTGTCTTTGGACTGTGGGAAACCCATGCAGATATGAGGATAACAAGCAAACTCCACACAGGGAGCAACCAGGACTTGAACCTTGGCAGCAAGGCAGCACCACTACCATTGACTCTCAAATTGTGAATGTGGCTGAGTGTGAGAAGCGCTGATATAGTGGTTAGTGCTTCAGGTGAATGGGTTTAGCTCCTAATGTACTGTCTGTGTGAAATCTGAATGTTTCTCCTGGTGTCTCTGTGGGTTGTCCTCCCATGTCTCAAAGATGTGTATGTTAGGTTAATTGGTTTCTTGTATTTGGTCTACGGTGTGTGAGTGTACCTAAGATGGACTGGTAGCTTGGCATGGATCTTTCCTGTCTTGTATAACCTCTCCTGCTGAGGTATCTTCCAGCACCCTGCCCTAATTGGATTAAACAAGATCAGAAATGGATGTGTGGATTTATTCACGGTTGAATATTTGCTCATTGCAAACATCACACCCCAAAAGTGTTTAGCACACATCAAAACTCAAAACATTTTGTTCCCCTCATTATTGACTGGTCCTCTACTAGAAGACAGAGAAAATAGATAGGTCGTTATATTATTTAGCCTAAATGAATTATAAGTCTAATGTTACTACAAATTATTTCTGAATAAAAGGTCAGAGAGGGAGAGCTTTGCCCAGTGAATAAAATACATTAATTAAAAAACAATAATTCAATAACTCAGTGCACAGCCTTAACTTAATGACAAGCGATTTGCTTTATGGAAATGGTGCCACAAGGAGCAGCTTTCATTAGACAGTCCTACAGACAGCACATTAGAGAAGATGTTAAAATGCACTCAGCCCATTGCATGGAAGGAAACTTTAACCAAGCTTTAGTGTGAGTAAACCTGCCTTTCAATTTTTAGGAACGGATTCACTTCATCGGCTCAAATACTGTTTATATATTTAGGCCTCATTTCCCTGCTGATTAGCAAGGCTGATGTGAATAATATCACTTGACAGAAGAAGACTTATGCAGCCCAAACTTAGAAAAGGCTGGACTGTCAAGGGAATGCATGTCAGAGGAAATCAAGACATCTGTAAGAGAATTTTAAAGGCACCTATAAAGGGACATTAAAAGACAGCATTTAGGCAGATTCAGCTATTGATTTGAGTCATTTCAACAGGAGACAAAGATTTGTTAAGAAGCTGTAGCAATAGTCAGGGAAGTTTGAAAACAATTTAAAGATGGGAATGGTAGAAGGCTACATCAGGGTGTATCTGCAAAGTAAAAGGTAAAGATTATTCCGACCGTAAAAAAAAAATAGAAAAGAGGGTTAGAAACACAGTGTTTTGGCTGTGTAGCCATCATAAGGAGGTGAAGAGAAAGGAAAAAGCAGGTTACATATCTAGGAGGGGAAAGAGGGAACAAGTCAGGGAGATGAAAGACAAGAGAAGGTGCAAACAGCATCTATCTATTGTGACAGATAGTCGGGGGCACTATTGCTCCCTTGAACCCTCAGGTACCACGCCAAACACCAGGTAAAAGTGCAATAATTCTTTATTATAATAATTATGTGCACTAAGCACCCTCCACTCCACACTATACTCACAAAGAAACACAATAATAAATCAATAATCAATCCTCCACTCCCAGACACGTTGCCCTTCTACCACCCAGCTCAGCTCGCCATCTGGGAGCTCCCACAGTCCTTCTATAGTTCAAGACCCATAAGTGCTCCTTAACCTGCAGTCCATGAGACTTCCTAGCACTTCTGGGTCAAATCAAAACTCTTCTTTCTTTGTCAGCCCGGAAGCACTTTATTCCTTCCGTCCTCGTGACCTGCAAGTACTTCCGGGCTGTAGGAAAACCAAATGTCTCTGTGCCTCCCTGCAGCGTCCCCTGGCGGCCCCGACGTTATCCAGCAGGGCTGCGTATTACAACTTCAAAGTCCATGACGCCCTGCTGGAATTCGGGGCATCTCCACATTGCAGGGAGGGTTCATCTGGCGTCTTGGGGGTCTTGGCCGGGATAAGCTGCCAGGCATAGTCCACACTATCTATCTATCTATCTATCTATCTATCTATCTATCTATCTATCTATCTATCTATCTATCTATCTATCTATCTATCTATCTATCTATCTATCTATCTATAGGTATAGTTAGAAGTCCAGCAAAATTAAGCCTTTTATGGGCAAACTAAAAACATAACAATATGCAAGCTTTTGAGGCAACTCAAGCCCCTTCTTCAGGCAATAAGAACATTTGAGTTGCCTCAGAAGCTTGCATATTGTAATCATTTTAGTTTGCCCATAAAAGGTGTCATTTTGTTTGACTTCTCACTGCATTCATGATGGCTAACACGGTACAACACCCTAGTATTAAGAGATGTGAACTCTTCTATATTAGACATCTTTAGAGCTCAAATGTACATTTACATGAGAAAATCATTAGGACCACTGTACTAGTACTGGGTAGGGTCTCAGTTCATTGTGGCACGGATTCCATAAAATGTTGGAAACATTCCTGTGAGATTCTGGTCCATGTTGACATAATTGCATTATGCAATGTCTGTAGATTTGTCAGCTGCACATTCATGCTACGATTCTCTCTCCTGCCACATCTCGGATGTCTGCTATCAGATTCCAAAGTTGTGACCAGGAAGGCCATTGAAGAACACTGAACACATTGTTGTGTTCATGAAACCAGTATGAGACAACCTTTGCTTTGTATCATCAGGCTGGAAGTAGTCATTAGAAGATGGGTAAATTGAGGCCATGAAGGGATGCACATCATCAGCAACAATCACTAAATAGGCCATGGCATTCAAGTGATCATTGATTGGTATCGATTGGCCCTCAGTGTGTCAAGAAAACATATCTTGCACAATCTCCATCTTGGACTCTTGACACAAGGCAGGTTGGGTGCATGGATTCATGCTGTTGGTGCCAAATTATGACTCCACCATCAGTGTGCCTCAGCAGAGATTGACAATTATCAGATCAGGGTACATTTTTCCAGTCTTTAACTATCCAGTTTTGGAGATCCTGTGCCCACTGCAGCCTCAGCTTTTTGTTCATGGCTGAGAGACGTTGCCCATCTGCCTCCGTGTTTGACGTGTTGTACTGTATATTCTGAGATGTTGTTCTGCTTGCCATAGTTGTACAGAGTGGTTATCCGAGTACTGTAGCTTTTCTGCCAGCTTGAATCAGTCTAGCTATTCTACTCTGACCTCTCTCATTGACAAGGCATTTCCATTCGCTGAATGGCCGTTGACTGGATTTATTTTGTTTTTTGAACCATGATGAATAAACTTGGGAGAGCTTTGTCTGTGAAAATCTCAGGAGATGATCAGTTACAGAATTAATTAAACCAGTCTGTTTGGCACCAACAATCATGCCACAGTTGAAATTACAGCCATCACATCTTTCTCCATTCTGGTGTTTGATGTGAACATTAATCGAAGCTCCTGACCTGTATTTGAATGATTTAATGCATTGCGCTGCTGCCAGATGACTTGCTGATTAGATAATTGTTTGGATAAGCAGGTGTACAAGTGTATGTTTTTTCCTGGAAACAACCTCAAGTCATCTCTATGTTTCACTTATGTGGATGGTCTGACACTTTCTACAAGAAATACTGCAATAGATTAGCAGGATGTCTACTGTTTAATATTATGGTATCTAAAGAGACCAGAAAAAATGTATTGCTATTGGCACATTTATATAAGAAAAATAAGAAGAGCCCACTTCTCCATCCCTCAAGCTCATACTGTCCAACATTTCACCATACATCCCCTGAAGCAACAATTTGTGCTGACAGATGGTACCATCACGGGAGCTGCAGACTTTCTGAATTGCATTGTTCTGCAACATATTGCCTTTGTCATTAATCTCATCAGGTCTGCACAATCCCAGGCTTTAATACTTCATCAACAACAATATGGAGAACAAACCCAACAAGCCAGAGGAAGAAGCTTCTCCTGTTCTACCTGTTACAACCCTATGAGTTCTGACTCTTCTCTTTCACCGTATGAAGGATCACTGTTCAAATCTGACAGGACAACAGAAGAAGCTACGCTCATTCTTATGCTTAATCACCTAATGAAGGCTATACAGCTGACTCTAACCTTCTTTTTTAGTGTGGTAATAAGCTTTACCATTTTTTCCTTCAGAGTTTAAAAATCCTCTTCTAACATTATATAATGTACTTCATAATGGTGTAAAGTGAAGCTGAATTGAGCTGGTACACCTCAAGGCAAATGTTTTTTTTTTTTTAAGGAAAGGCACTTAACCCTGAGAGACACTCAACAGGCTCTGAACTTTGGACTTGGCTAAACATTTGTAAAGAATCATAAAAAGAGCTCCTGTGGGCTGTTGTTTGACTTGGCTGAGTTGAGTAAAGAAGCAAACCAGAGGACACAAAAGCCAGCGCAGGATAAAGATTAGGAAAGGGCACTGGGATGCAGGCAGCCTGGCACCAGCCCTTGTTTCTTTTTCCCCTTTTTTACAGTTCCTTCACTTAAAGAAATAAAATCAAATAAGGCAATTCAAGGGGTCACAAGTGCATTGTGACAATTTTAAAATAAACCTAAGGAGAGCAGAGTAGGAGATCTCGTAGAGTGATAAGTTCTGAGTAAATACACAAAGCGTACTTGCATCCTGTAAAGTTCATGTTGGCCATTCAGACTCTGGCAATGCTTAGGTGACAATTCACTTGCCAGTGAGTATAGAGAAAGGTTCTTAAAAGAAGCTGAACTTTATTCCCAAGGTGCTGCTTACCCATTTATGAGATCTTAATTATGGACCTCGTGAACATCAGTTTCTTACTTCTTTCTCAAGATGCCAGAGTAATTGTGATGCTGTCATCCAGTTGTCAGAAATGATTCATAAAAATTGAATTTGTAACAAAACTTTACAAAATAAACTTGTGAAACACAAACAAAATTTGTATTTTTAGAACATATTGTGAATGATAGGGTGCGCTCTCGCTCCCTTGAACCCCTGTCCACGACTCCAGACACCAGGTAAAAGTCCTCAAGTTGATTTTATTTTGTCGCCACAGTGCACAAAGCACACTCTCCACCACAATACTCATAAATCACCAATACAATCAAATACAATCAATAAACACAATCCTCCAGCTCCCAGACGCGTTGCCACCCTTCCACCCAGCTCAGCTCGCCGTCTGGGAGCTCCCACAGCCCTTTTATAATCCCTGACCCGGAAGTGTTCTCAATCCCCAGTCCATGTGATCCTCAATCACTTCCGGGTCAGGTAAAAGCTCTTTTCTTCAACCCAGAAGTCCGTCGCTCTTCCTGTGACGAACCTCCGGGTCACAGGGCACGAAGAAGCCCTCGGTCCTCCCTGCAGCTCCCTCCTGTGGCCCCCACGGCATCCAGCAGGGCTTTGCATAAAAACTCCAATGTCCATGATGCCCTGCTGGTCTTCTGGGGACCTCCACGCTGCAAGGAGGGCTCCACCTGGCGGCTTGGGGTTATTGGCCGGGATAAATGGCCGGCCATCCATCACAATATATATTTCATCTCATCTAGAAACTTTTTCTCCATGTGCAAAAGAATGGGAAAAAATGCTCTGGTGTAGAGCAGAGAAAGTGGTGGGCAACAAGAGAGCACTTACCTGCAAGCACTTCAGAGGCGCATCTCCACTGCTAAAGTCTATTGGTTTGGGCACATGGATCCTAGCAAGTCCCTGGAAAGATCCTGGCTTGGATTGACAAAATAGTAGGTGGGAGGTGGAACTGGTGGCATACACATGGTAGATGAACGCATGTAGAGCCATATGGAAGGAGACCCTTTAGGATCAATAATCCTGGCAAAGATTTTTACACACCCTAAATCCTCATTTTAGTGCATTTCTTATTTTACAATTACAAAATTGCATGGAAACAAGTTTTAGTGGCAATTATGGAAGACAAAAACTTGGTTGTGTCACATATTAGTCATGTCTGGCAGAAGAAAATCAATATTTCTATTATATAGAAAGATTTGATATATTAAACCATTCCACATCAGCTAAGTTTAGAACTGAATTTGAGGGTTTCATTATGGCTGATGGGAAGCCATCGTCAAAAACAGAAGCCAGAGCTAAAAAAGTAGAGTACAAGAAATGTAACCAAGAGACAAGCTAAAAGTCAATACAGGTTTAGTATCCTTAATCTGAAACTTTGGAATCTAAAACTTTTTGAGCACCGACATGACACCACAAGTAGAAAATTCCCCACCTGACCTCATTTGCCTTAGGACTCAGACCAATGTTCCCTAAAATTTTTTTCCTGAGGAGTGGAATTAAACAACACATCAGCTGGTACTTACTGTTTATGACCGAATTCTCCAATCTCCCCTTTGAATATTGAGCAATGCGAAGCACCACTACACAAACGACAGGTGGTCCTTCATGAAGTATCAAACAGCATGTAGCACCACCTCATGGACGACGACCATGGGGTGTCCAATGGAGATTCGGGAGCATAACAAAGGGCAAAAACAGCTGCATGACACTTGTAAACTGGCGTGCAAGAGGGGGAGTTAGTGGCAAGATAACAGCTGCATAGTAGTTCAAAAGTGCTGCATGGCACATGAGTTTGTTATCAGCCATAGTCACCGCCTGACCATCATGCATCACTCACTGTGTTTTTTGCTCATTCTCTGTGTACATTAACCTCTTAATCAAAACAAAGCATCATAGATGGAGACTGAAATCCTATGACTGTTTATTGTTGCTGTTGTTTAAAAGCTTATTACAAGTATTTTGCTGCTGCTGCTTTAAGTGCAGAAATTTAAATAAAAAAAAATTGTATAAAATTACCATCAGGCTATTTGTATATGAAACTTAAATTTTGTGTTTAAATTTCAGTCCCATCTCCAAGATATCTCATTACGTATTTGCAAATATTCCAAAATCGGAAAATATTTGAAATCCAAAATACTTCTGTTCCCAGGCATTTTGGATACCAACAATAAATAAGTGGAAAGATCCCTATGATGGAGTTTTAGGCAAAAAAAAAAAACAGATGGAGAAGTCAAAGTATAGGAGATCAACACATAAGGGCTTAGGGTCAACCTTACAAACCTGTGATATTTAGAGGAGTAAAGGAGACATGTGTAGTGAGACTAGGAGAATGGAAAGGAGAAAGAAGAGTCTGTTGAAGCACAAAATCTCCTTATATCCTAATTATAATTGTCAGGCAAGCGAGAAAAGGATCCAAGACCAAGGAAGGTGCACTGCATGGTTGAAAAAGACATGGTAAGAACATTACTAATTTGTTAAAATATACTACAGGTTCTACACACAACCATAGATTTTGTATGAAAACAGACAACTGGAGGTGTACTATAAACAGATAGATGATGAAAAACTCTCTATTATATACACCTGACCAGAACTGAAATATTAGTTTTATTATTCAAAGTATCAGAAGTGAGTGGCAGAGAGTCATAGGGTTTTGTCCTTTTGCCCTGAGTTTTAGTTATTATCTGTGAGGAGTTTACCCATTCTCCACATTTTACCATGGCCTTTATTCTGGGTTCTCCAATTAAATTCCTCAGCTCAAAGATAAGATGTATTTTTTTGTACTGTGGAACTGACTCCATGTTAATATTTGATGGTATTCCAATTCCCACCCAAATGTTAAAGATGTGGAAAATAATTTGGTTGATGACACTAAGTTGGCTTATTGTGATTAAGTGTGCCTGACAATGTCCAGGTTTGTTTCAGCTTGGCTAGGTTTGGAAAACTGATGGAATGGATGAATAACAAGGTCAAGAACAATAATGTCCTCTATAATACAAGAAGTCCAATTGTAAGATAAAGGTGGTAACCGAAGATGAAAGCAGAAGCCAAGCTGTACATGTCTGAAATAACCTGTGACATAAATAAACGCAACAGTGAGTGGCATAGCTGTAGGCTCACATCCCAGAGCTGGCTGGTATCTTTGAATAAAAAAGAAAATAAAAGAGGTAATCAAAGGGAAGAGTTAGGGTCAAAATAAGGCACAGACCATGAAATGTAAAACCACTGGACAGGAGTGTTAGATGATTAGCAAAAAAAAAAAGTAAAGGCATAAACATGGAAATCATCTGAGAAATGCATAAAAGAACAAGAGCTTCACAAACTGAGACTCTGAAGATAACCCTGAAGATACAAAGATGCAAAGGGACTTTAGTCAGGAAGTTTACTCAGATCTGTACACCTCCATGCATCGTATGACTGCCTTGTAGTTAATGTGGCCAAATCACTTAGATTGAGAGGCGGGATCATGTACTAGTGGGCGGGGTTGGTTTACCATAGAAGGACTCTGGGATCTTACTGACATGTAACCATCATATTTTTGCATTAGAATGTATATATTGTAACAAAGGCGCTATATAGGCACCTGACCCGACACAGATAGACAAGGAGGCATGTATAAAAACACAGACTTTTATTGTTTCTTCAGCTGTGGGACACGTCTTCCCCGTGCCACACAGCCCAAACACAGTCCCAAAGCACAATAAACACAACCAACAATCCTTCTTCTCTTCCACCACTCCTCCTCAAGCTTAGTCCTCCTCCTCCTGACCCTGGCTCCTCGAGTAGTGGTGGCCCTTTTATAGCCCACCCGGAAGCGTTCTAGGTGATTAACCACCTGGTCCTAATTGCACTTCCGGGTGGGGCTGAAGACTCGTCCAGCCGGGCTGTGGGAAGCAGACAGCACCCCCCCTAGCGGCCACCCCGGGCCCCAACCAAGCTGTGGAGGACTCCATCTCCCATGGGGAATCACCGTCAGCCAGGGAGACTGCCACCAAGCGTCCCGGGGGAGGTATTGAACTGCCCATGGCGGCTCCCCCGGAGCATAAGCAGCAGGGGCGTCCCTGCTGGGCATGGGACCCGGCTGTCCTTCACAATATGTACATGCATACATGTACTGCCAGTAAAAAGCCTGGAAACACCAATATTTATGATAGAAAATTATACATTTTTTACGAAGATACCATTAAACTGATTTAAAAATACAGCTAAACGATAACATTTGTGTTAATGGCTATTACTGTTGAAATTATTATTTTTTTATTTCATTTAATTTTGGCCATTTTTTGAACTCAAAGGTGAACCTTACAAATGTAACTCCAAGTAAACTG
Organism: Polypterus senegalus; assembly: GCF_016835505.1. Taxonomy (NCBI): domain Eukaryota; kingdom Metazoa; phylum Chordata; class Cladistia; order Polypteriformes; family Polypteridae; genus Polypterus; species Polypterus senegalus. Next base: position 34,083,066 of record NC_053170.1, on the reverse strand, counting down.
AATAACAGGTGTCAGCGGTGCTAATGCAACTACGAACATTTCTCTAATAACCAATTAGCATTTATACAGGACTCATTAAGAATAAGCTAAGGGAGTTGACCATTAGGACATGGAAGGAATGGCTGCTAAAAATCAGGCTTTGCAGTCAGTAATATGTGAATAATAAATTAAAAATAAGTAATTTCAAACGGTAATAGTCATTACCAACATTCTTTGCTATATGTTTAAATCAATTTATCGGTATCTGAAGATAAAGTATGCAATTTTTATCAAACACATTAACATTTCTAGGTGATTCAAAACTTTTAATGGGTAGTGTACATATACATATTCTTAAACAGGCTTACTTCAAATCAAGGTCGTGATGGCTGGAAGCTCTCGTGGCTGCTATGGGTCAACCTGGCCAGGGAGCATGTCCATTGCACAGCACACACATATACACACACCCACACTGGACACAGTTTAAAGTCACAAATTAAACTACCACATGTGCCTTTGTGGATGTGGGAGGACAACTATATTATCTTTAGGAACATCTGCACAGACACAGGGAGGAAACATTATATCGACGATGATCAAGTAGAGGATTTGAGCTCAGGCCACAGGATCCATTAGGCAGCATTACTAACCACTTTATTAGTGAAAGCTCTCCATATGTTCCTGAATGACAAGAGAAAAGCTATGGCAAATCAAAAATCATCACAGGGTCATCTCTCTTGCAAGCACTTCAAGGGGGACCAGTCCCTATCCCTAGATATTCATCACAAATCTTTCCTTCAAGACATGTACGTCTGGCTTCTAGAGCTACCATTTGCTGCTCACTTCCAAATCTGCCTGAGTATAATACTAACATCTGTGATTATTTGCACATTCTCAAAAAATAAGGAATCTCTTCCTTATTTAAGAATGAGTAACATTTTGAAATACCATTGATCTTATTGCATGGCCTTATGTATGACAAGGAATAATTAACAGCTTGAAGTATGGGGAAGTCGAGTTATTAAGCAACTGTAGATATCTTTACCTTCTGTTGCTGCCATTGTTGGACCAAAACAGCCCACCCCACCATTTATAAAGTCTGTGTCTAATAAGGAAACAGATGACACACAGGCAACAGGCACCACAAGCAGAGAGGATATGAAAAACAGCAGGTCCGAGGAACTATGATTAGGACCCATAAAACCTATGGGTCTATGGCATGGAATGCTGTAGGACTGACGTCACTTGCGGCTGCCCTAGGTGACAAGCACATTAATATAAGCAAGGACTTGAACAGTTTTTTTTCATTATTATTATTCTTCCTAAACACAGTCCAAATGTTTGTTTTTTTTAAATGTGGATTTGCAAGCTATTATTAACAGTAAAAAAGGCCTGAAGTGGTTTATCTTGACTTGAGTCCTAACTATCATAAAAGCTGGCATTTCAATGGGGTCATGTGCTGCAACTTTGCATAAAGAGAGACTCTGCTGTTTTCTGTATGATACAACTGCTAGACAAATACTCATCCCTTGACCTCTTTAATTCTGGAAGGCTTTGCGCCTGTGATGTTATTAATTTGGAGTGGCCAACTGTAAGGTGACTTTCCCTTCTGTTCCACAGCTGCCTCAGTACATATTAATGATCCATTTTTAGGGCCAGCTCCATAGTGGAAAGGGGGTCACAGGAGATGCACAACTTGTCATGAAGCCAGACTGAATTAGCCAAAATGTCATCCTGCTGTGGTCACCGGTTTGTTTCTTGGTGGGTGATAGCAGAAGCCCATGTTAAATCTATGTCACTCATGTCAGGCTGCTTTGAGCTGTTCATGATGTGTTTTATTTATGATGTTTTATGGAGTTAGCAAACTGATAAGTGGCATTTGAATATGGATTTTTACTACCAAGCCTTATTCTTTTATAATCTGCAATACAATGAAGCAAAAACAGCATCAGTTATTCAGTTGCTTCTTCTTTATTTTGTTTAAAACACAGTGATTAATATGAAGCAGTAAGCCAAACAGAAATAAGTCCAGGTGTTATTGAAGTATGTGATTTGCATCATCCAAATTACATTTTTTCACATTATATCCTCAATCATCCATGCATTTATCCATGAACTAAACCCAGCTAATCTGATTTCAGGAACGCACACCTTCATTTATTCATTCCTGTGTTCTCTGAATGCACTTCAGCTCACTTCCAGGGCACTTTCCAGCTTGTCCTTGATTTCTTCTCCATGAGTCTTGCTTGCTACACTTCTTGAGAGAGGAGCCAAATGACATGTGTAGACCATCTTAGTGAACACCTCTCAATCCTGACTTCCTCCTGTTTTTCCAGGCTTCTCACTTCATCTTAGAATGTGAGTCTAGCAACTCTGCTCAGGAACTTCACGATTTCATTTCTTCAGCCACTACCCATGACTTTGAAATTAAGTGAAGAAGGGAGTGTAGGCCTGCTGGAAAACTGAAAGCCTCATCCAAATACTTTCCTCCTGCTTTACCATCACCGTACTGATACTGACGTGCAACATTTTCTCTTCATCTGCTTATTCCAGTGCCAGAATTGTGGAGGTTAGAAGCCTATTACATGAAAAGTTGAAACCAAAGCAGTAAGGGATCCCAGTCCATCACAAGGCCCACACTCACTCATACCTGGCCTAATTCTAGCTATGCTATACACCTTTGGCATGTAGGAAGACATTGGAGAAAACTCATACTGGAGAACATCCAAACTTCCAACAGGCTGCAACCAGGACAGCGTTCAAACCTAGTCTCCTAAAACTGTGAACCAGCAGTGTAGACCACCTTAAGTTTAGGTAAATGGATAGTAAAGGATTCAAATTTTTTTGTCATTGTAGATAATGAAATTCTTTAATAAAGTGGTTCACTAAATATTATGGTGGTTTATGGACAACTAGCGATGAGTGATTTGTGCAAAACTGAATTCACAGCAAAACCCAGTGGTTTAAATTTCACTTTGAGCAAATTTAGTTTTATTCACACAGGAAGAAAGGTGTCTAGTTCGAGTTTGGATTCATCTTCAGACAATAATTTCACATGCATGTGGCTATTATTTAGTACCAGTAACGGTGGACTGCATGATAACGTGCAGTGGATACACTTGACTTATAGTTTTCATCCTCTTTCTCTGTACGTTTAGCATTTGTTTGCTCAGAGGTTGATGCGCTTGCTGCTTCCTGAGCAGCTCTTCTTTTCTCCACCCTAGTGGTCCACTTCTTCTCTTCTTTTGTTGGCATCTTTTCGTGTTAAAACTGATTCAGGGCCATTCTTCGAAGTTTGGGGGCCCTACGCGGTTCAGAAATGTGCAGGCCCCGGAGGTGCAGGCCTTACATGATTAGTAGGCCTACATGTACACTTGTGTGAATGCAGAGTGATAAAATATTGATTTTGTTCTGGATCTGGTAAAGGCCGGTAATATAGGGATATTTCATGATTTTATGGGGATCTCTCTGAATGAATCCGAAACGAATCTCTAAAATTAACGTTTGCTATAGTATATATATATATATATATATATATATATATATATATATATATATATATATATATATATATATATATATATATATATATATATATATATATATATATATATATATATATATATATATATATATATATATATATGGCAAAGTTACTGACGGCGTGCCAATATTATTAGGGATTTAGGTGAAGATTGTAATTTGGATAATAAATTACCATTGTTAATAAGACTAAGAGATGCACTGAACTGAATTTCCTGGGACTGGCACAGATGGATGCAGTGCCAGGGGCATGATGGGGGCCCCAGGCCCACAGCCCGACAAAAAAAAAATTATAAGTCGGGGCCCTATGCGAATGCGTAGCTCGCGTTTGCCTAAGAACGTCCCTGACTGATTGAGTCAGTTTTGGTGTTGCAATTACTTAGTACGTTTTTGTTCATTTTTCACTTAAGTGTTCAATCTGCCTCAAGAATGATTTAAGATATGAAGAGGTAGAGGAAGTGACGGCGAAGGTGGTAGGGATGAGAACGGCTCCTGTACACATGCACCGCATGGTTGCCCTGCTGCCGAGAGTAGATTCTACAATATAATAAAATAAAAATAAAAAGAGTAATAAAAATCATCACCCCGAAAGCGGACAGTAGAGGTCATGTAGTATATGTGTACCAAATTTCAGGTCACTAGGTGAAACGGTTTGTGAGCTACAGGTGATTTAAAATCCTGGACAGACGAGCGGACAGTCACAGTAGCGTATTATATAAGAAGATTTAAATAAAAAATAAAAATAATTACTGAAAGTGTACAGATCCTGAGCTAGGATAAGGCTGTTGATCAGTTAAATGTGGATTGACCGTGAAGACTTTCTGTGTACCAGAGAAAATGATGATGCAGGTAAATACAGGAGTGTGAATGGGGCCTTCATTTCAGTAGCAGCCTTGTTTCCCACCAAAAAACATTAACCCTCAAAAATCATTATTAGTTAGTTTCTTGTTTAACATTTGAAAAAATTACATAAGAAACAAATATTAGTGTCACCTTCCTGAATCGACACTTGCCTGTTTCATCAGTATGGACTACCAATGCAGAAGGGCCATCCTGCAGGCTGGGGTAAGAAGCTGCAATTTGTTTTCCATAAATTAAAATGTAGCTGACAGTGAAGATGGCCAACAAATGAATGTAATGATGAAAGTTTTTTAAACATTAGGCAGGCTGTGGTGATGAAGTCTGCACTAGGCTCCTAGACAAACCTTACAATATTCTCATCAACTTACATTCCCATGGTCACAAGCTTTAGTTAAACCTGCTGAAAAAACAAGACCCATGTGCACAAATTAGATTCCTGCTCTGGGCTTTCTACCTATGATTGAGTAAGAATTCATTGATATGGAAGAACTTCAGAGTAGAACTGCTTTTTCTGTGGATTGTAAGGTGTTAATGAAGTTGGTTTGTAGCACATAACACCCACCGGATGTTTTTCCATGGGTGTACCTACTGGTGGGATGGCCCAGAAACATGTGGGAAATCTCCAGGAGAAGTTGGAGACTACTACATTTGATGAAAAGTGTAATCTGTTTTTCTCTGTAAGTGTCTACTCAGGCCATCACCTTAACCAAACAAATTGAAGAACAATTCAATTTTTAATAATATATATATTTTTTTATAGATACCTCATGGATTTCCATAACAGTAATTGCTGTTTCATGCTCCCTGGTGTTCCTGATCAATATTTCTATCTTGATGCTGAGCAGATACTTGAAGGTCAAAATAAAGATGCCAAATTCTTTGGTAAGAATTTCTTACATTTTAAATGCTTATGTTACTGATTTACAGAAGATGTTGCTAATGCCACCCACTTCCTGCCCCAGAACATAAGAGATCTGACAGACAAGAGGAGACCATTCAGTCCATCAAGCTCATTTGTTTTTTTAGTAGCTACGTTATCCCAATAGCTCATCCAGATTCTTCTTAAAGGTGGTAATGGATTCTCCTTCAACTCCATGTCTCGGTAGTTTGTTTCAGGTTTCCTCAAGTCTTTTCATAAAGAAGTGCTTCCTGACTTCAGTCCTGAATGCACTTCTCCTTCATGTCCACTGGTGTCCTCGAGTACGAGATTCTTTGGTATAAAGAGTCTGAGAATTTTGAAGACCTGGACTAGGTCCTCACAAAGTCTGTTCTGCTCAAGACTAAAGAATTTCAACTGCCTGGGCCTGTCAAAGTACGAAGCACATTTGCTCTCCTCTGCCCAGCTTCAGATGCTGCTATGTCTTTTTTAATGCTACCTTCCTACAAATCTATTGCAATGTCATCACCTTCCTTCCCAATTTTAAGTCATACTTCATAAGTAGTTGCTTTGAAATTGACAAAAAACAAACATTTGCAGACACTTCTTTGGTGTGTGTGTAGGGTTCTTTCTCAATGATCTTATTTTTGTGTTTTGTCATAAACATAGACTTATATGTAGGGTCATGTTTTTGGCCATTATTTACTTTGCTTTTGTCATTGTCATGCCTTGATATCATTTTCTCCACGGGGGATGCCATGTTGTTTTACCACAAATCACAACGTGATCACTATAAAAGATGTCTCAGTGTCAGAGCTGTGGGTCTTTTTCATTATTATACACCTCTTTTTTAAAGGTAGGCGCTTCCACACAGACTATAATTTAGGAATTTTTGCTTTACTCTTTTGATCTCATTTTCTTATTTAGCATTTTGGATTTGCTGATTGTTTCCCTTAATAAATTTCTAGTATTTAGACTGTAGTCTATTTTGTGAATAAGACTTCTCCTGTTTCCTAAACATATTCTCTTGTTTTTTACTTAGAACTTTCTTCTTCAATGCCCTCAACATGTTTTTTACATAATAATGTTATAAAACGATTGATTACCACTACTAGGAACACTGCATGCTTTGTGGCTGACTAACATTTGCCACTTGGCTCATTGCTATCATCTGCCCTTTTGAATTTCTCCCCTTCCTTATTCAGTTACTCCATTAACCCCATTGCTGTTAGTTTCCAATCTGGGTCGTCTGTACAATTTCTCAGTTCTTCTACTAAATTTCCATTTCCATAGATGAACCTTGGGGTCTGGATGGGTTTTATTAACACTATATTTATCCCACATTTGTAGTGTTTCAATTGAAGTAAATTCAGTGGTAAATATGTCTTGAGTGAATGAACTAAAATACTTAGCATATACAATAGAAAAAAAAATGACTTTCATAAAGATGTGTAACACCTGATACAAGACAATCTTTATCTGTTTGAATTGAAAATGTAACAATAGAGAGACTGAGCAGCTGCCAAGAATGACATAAAAAAGCACAAGCAGGCATACAGAATAAAAGAGAAAGCTCTTATTATCATAAGTGAAAAGTATTAAGCAACTGGCATTGATTTGTATGGGCCTGAAGTCACCTTATATTCTTCCTTCTGGTGGCTCCCTTTTATAAATAGAAAATACTTAATGGGACCTCGAAGCCCACTCGCTGTTTTACTTTCTTGCCAGCTTTACAGTAAAAGATCACGGTAATCTCTGTTTTTTTTCTGTTGTCCATTTTTGGAACTACAGTATTTATTTATTTATTTATCTATCTATCTATGTATTTAATTTGCATATTTTTTTGTCTAACATTAGCCAAGTTAGTCTGTAATACAGTACACATTAACTGTAAGTGGTTGCTTTTCCTTTCTTTTTATGTTTTACTGTTCTTCATTGTCCTCCTAGAACTGCAATGCTTTGACCTGCCTGGTTTCTGATGGAACTATTGGTCAATACAATACTCATCTTCTGTATTTCATCTTTTTGCTGTGGCCTACCACATTCCCCATTTACAATGCCTATCTTCTGATTTGTCAATGTATTTTGAGACTTCGTCAGTGTTTTTTGCCATGGCAGGGTCCTAGAGAGACTCACTTCTTTCCTTTATATTCCCATATGTAGATCTTACCAAAATTTCCCTAGATCCCTGTGATAGCCCTACTACAGTATGTTACATTTAAAACCTCAGGCAACAAGACAGAGTACCAGAACAAGCTAGGGAAAAATTATATACATTTGTTTATGTATTATAGATAATATGCCCAAAATATAAACAGAGTTCAAGTACATGATGCCAAATAATACTATTATGACCTGGGTAATAATGAGTTCATCTTGCTTAGACTACCAGGTGGCTTTCTGTCTTGGTAAGATGATTGGCCTCTGAATCAATGTGGTTAAGCATTGCCCTTAGATGAAGTGGCTTAAAGAGACATCATGGCCTGTCTGAATATGGTGGTTGAGAGAGAGAGAAAGACAGTGTGTTTGTTACCCTGTCTTCATGTTCCTCTGGAACAATGGCAAATCAAATTGCCATGTGACTCCTTACTTCATTTAATCCTGTTTCAACACAACTCAGTCCAAATTACATCCCCAACTAGACTGTACTTTCATCTCAGCCCACCTATATTCCCCCAAACTAGCTGGCCAGTCCATTTCTACTTTGAATTTAAATGTTTTATATGGCTGGCTTAAATATAAAAAAAAAAAACATAGAACAATTTTATTAATAAAGACAATCTATATAAGATGACCTACAAAAACATTTATCATGCTAAATATTGCCAATTTGTTTCTCTCCGCTAAAGTCAGTGACAAGGCTCTTTGATCATTCTCATATGTTTGAATGTTTAAGTTATGGGCCTTAATTTTATTGATCAGGCTTAGGTAGAAAATTTCAGGTGCCAACATCTGTGACTCCATCATACCATAGAGGATTAAGCAGAGAAAAGGCTGTAAGAGCAGCCTCAACCATTACTCCAATCTCCACTTTATTGAGAAAGACTTTAAAGGTATCTTAACAATTGCAACACTCAAATTCTAACTATTATACTGATCAGGCTTAAACAGAGACTCTGAGAGCATCCAAAACCATTGCAAAAGCCAGCGTTTAAGTATTAAATGAATGGGAGAGTCCTAGGCTTGGATGAGGCTCTAAGAGCTCCCATGTCCATTACGGTAGCCATCACCTACATTTTCCCTGTATTGGTAAATCTTGGGTGTAGAAGGAATCTGAATGCACCCTTATAGACCACAATGTCCAGTCTTGATGAGACTTACTCAGTAATGGGGCTCAAAAAACACCTGCAACATTTACAACAATAGTCTTCTGTGTTTTCATTACATTGGTGAGGCTTAGGAGAATAGTGCGGTGGCACAGTGGGTAATAACACTGCTACCTCATGCATTGAGAGTCAGTTCAACACCTGTTCATTATTGAGACAACTGTGTCTGTGTGGAGTTTCCTCCACATTATTTTCAGTACATTCTGAAGATGTGCTGGTTAGGCTGATTGGTAATGGCAAATTGTGAGCAATAGCAGGACACAAATCTGATCTGAAATACTCTCAGAATAGGCTGCAGTCTCCTGTGACTCTGAATTAGTTCAAGCAGGTATGATAGTGTGTGACAGTGGATTCAGGAAGTTTTCAATTCAGACACCTTCACTTTTTGCACACGTTATTATGTTCTAGATTTAACTTTAAGTGAACACATTTGCCTTTTTTGCCTATCGATCTACACTTTATAACCCATAATGAGGAAGTGAAAACATGTTACACTGACTCGCTAAAGTTTTTAGATACATAAGCTGGGCACTGTCATGTTTTATAGCATTAGAAACTGAGACCACAATGATCTGTTGCTCTTGATGATGTAATGAACAACCAGCCATAAACAGTCATGGCCATGAGAAAGAAATACAAAATAATAATTCCCATAATCAAAATTCTAATTCAAAATGGTGACAGAGTACGTCATTGAAATCACCATACAAAATACAATATTATGTTATTTTTGTGGGTGTGTGTATTTGTTGTATTGTATTTTGGTCAACTGTTCTGAGGGAGCCATGTACAGTAAGTAAGAATTTCATTGTACTATGTACACTGACAATGAACTGGAATTTAAATAAAAATGCAGAATTCTCACAGAAGTGCTTTCTACACATTTCAGAACCTTAGAATCCTTACAATGACAATTTCTAAGTTTTCATCACATTGGTAGCAACAAGACTCTAAAGGGACCCCAAAAAGATGTTTATTCCTATTACTTTGTTCCATAATTAATGCATAAAAATAAATGGTTTTGTTCATCACTGTGTCCTGAGACAGAGATAAAGGGCACATTCAGAAAATAACTGATGGGTACATGAAACACTGGAGCAATCGGGGTTTTGATTGTGAAGTTTGGCAGCCATCTTCTTTGCAGAATTGAACATGGAATGCAGACATGTTGGTGTGGTGGACCCCTCTGAGTTTTTCTAAGATGAAAAAGTTGGGAGTTGATTTGTCAAGTCAATTCAAGTCAACTTTATGTTTAAAGCACTTTACCTACAACAGCCGCTGACCAAAGTGCTGGTGATTTCCACCAGTGTCACTTGGCCACAGTTCAACAATTAATTAATGGACAAATAGTGCTGGGCTCCATTTATGTTAGTCATTTTCAAACTGCTGTTCTGACTAAGAGAGACAAAGCTCAAAATATGAAAATGGCCAGAAGATGTGATAACCATAATATGAAAGAACCTTTCATCTGAGCCCAATATACAATCAAAAAAGTCTGAATTACCTTAAACCACCCTAAATTGGAGTATTCATGAGAAATGTAACGATTTAATTCATGAGATAAAAGTACATAATAAATAAGAATAGTTGTGTCATATGTTTGAAAAATTAAAATGTGTGCTTCAATTTAAATGTTTAATATCCAAATATTATTGATTATTATAGAAAAATAAAAATAAAATCCTGGATGTAATCACTGACCTTTAAATTGTCTAAAATGAAACCCTACATGCTAATGTTTGAAATTTGACTTTTGTATCCTATTTGGAGTGGAGTAGGAATGCTAGGATCACCAGTAAACAATCTAAAATATTACATTTGTGATCAGCAATATTGAAATAACAGAAAATGACACTTCAAATGTCTACTTCACTGATCCCCATTTTTTTAAATCTTTGTGCAAAGGAGTACCTTTGGCCTACCATATTCCATTAGGGAGTGAAACCTTGGGTTTTGTTGATGTGGCATATACAACTTCAAATTCTTACAATCATTTCTATTTAAGACACCTATTGGCTTATTCTTGATCATAAGAGTGTAATTACTTGCTAAACCTATGGTCCAAAGAATGTTTTTTCATGTCTAGAGGGCTAGAAATGGGGGCTAAAAGCTCCAGAAACCTTGACATGTTGCATAACTTAACATCAAGACAAGTTGGACATTATTTCACATTTGGGAGTTTTCTCAAAAACAAAAAACTGAAGTAACTTTAATTGTTCATTAATAGTTCTTTTGAACACAATACAGAGTTAAAAAAAATGAGCGGAGATTCGAGACCAGGAATTCAAAAGAAGAGGTTTCTAGTTAGTCACTAAGGAAAGTGGCTATCCAGCTCCGATACCCTGTAATTAATGGAATTAAACTTTATACCAATGCTTGTTTGACATTACCAATGAGTGCACCCTGGGAATTCCAAGATGGGCTTCCATGGCAACAGCCTGCACATTGTTCAGCGCCTGTGGCGAAAAACAAAAGGGCATCTGTGTAAAACATAAACAAAATTTCAACTTTGTTAGGAAGCAAAAAGCACAAAAATTGACCTCAGATTCAGATTCTCTGTACTTCAAAACCCCATACTTGATACTGTACGATATATAACAGTTCTAAACAATCGCTCCAGTAAGCACAGACATTTGTAATAGAGATTTATAGCTATAATATATTTAGATATCAAAAATCAAAATCAAAAAATCAAATAGCCTTTTATTGTCAATTCACTATATGTGCAGAACATGCAAGAGAATCGAAATACTGTTTCTCTCTCAACTTCGTAGTACAATAAAATATAAAAAGTATAAAGTATAACATATAAGATAAATAACATTAGAACTTGTAAAGTAGACCTGTTTACAATGTGCAATAGTCATTAGTGCAAAAGCCAATTACAGTAAAAAGAAAAAATGATAAAGTGCTTTATGTAGAGTAGCTTATAAGATGTACAAAAAGACAGACAGTTAGCAGCAGATGTAATATTGAGTCCTTATATAATACCAGCTGAGGTAGGGTACTTGGTAGATAGTGACTCTTGGTACGGTCCAGGGGCAGGGGGCAAGGAGGGAAGGTAGTGGACAAAGTTCAGCATCCTGAGAGCTCTTGTGGAGCGGGCTGGAGGCTCCAGTACCTTTTGCCTGAGGGGAGGAGGCTAAAAAGGCAGTAAAAGGGGTGGGAGGAGTCACCAGCAATGCTGGTGGCTCTACGGGTGAGACGGGTGTGGAAAATGTCCTTGAGGGAGTGCAGTGGGGCACCAATGATCTTATTGGCCTCATCCACTATGCATTGCAGGGACTTCCTACAAGAGGCAGTGCAGCTTCCATACCACACAGAGATGCAGTTAGTGAGGATGCTCTCGATTATGCCCCAGTAGAAATAGCACATGATGGGTGGTGGAACTTGTGCTTTCCTCAGTTTGCGTAGAAAGTAGAGGCGGGTTTTAGCTTTCTTGGCCAGTTATGAGGTATTATCTGAACAGGAGATGTCCTCTGAGATGTACATCCCCAGGAACTTGGTGCTACTCACCCTTTCCACAGCTACATCATCGATGGTCAGTGGGGGGTGCTGCGAATGAACTCTCCTGAAATCGACCACAATTTCTTTGGTCTTTCCCATGTTTAGGAAGAGATGGTAGTCTTTACACCACTGGACCAGTTGATTCACCTCATTCCTGTAGTTGGCTTCGTCATTGTTGATGATGAGGCTGACCACGGTTGTATCATCTGCAAACTTGACAATGTGATTGGAACTGTAGATTGGTACACAGTCGTGGGTCAGCAGGGTGAAGAGCAACGGGTTGAGCACACACCCTTGTGGGGCCCCTGTGCTCAATGTGATAGTCTTAGAGGTGTCATTGCCGACTTGCACATTTTGTGGCCTCCCTGTAAGAAAGTCCAACACACAGTTGCAGAGAGGGGTCTTGAATCCCAAATGGCTGAGTTTTTGTATTAGCTGCTAGAGAATGATTGTGTTGAATGCTGAACTAAAATCTAAGAACAACATTCGTACATAGGGGTTTTTTGAGTCCAGGTGGGTGAGGGCTGGACGGAGAGCAGCAGAAATGGCATCCTTTATGGACCTGTTTGACCTGTATGCAAACTGAAACTGGTCATGGGAGGGGGGAAGAATAGACTTAATGCTCTGCATAACCAGCCGCTCAAAGCATTTCATGATGGTGGAAGTCAGTGCTACGGGCCGATAGTCATTATAGCTAGATGGGAGAGGTTTCTTAGGAACAGGAATTATGGTTGTGACTTTTAAACAACAGCTTGATCCAGGGAGATGTTGAAGATGTCAGCAAGGACATTCTTGAGCTCCTCAGCACAATCCTTCAAAGCACGACCAGGTATGTTGTCTTGTCCGGCTGCCTTCCGTGGGTTGATCCTAGAAAGGGTTCTCTTCATGCTGGCTGGGGCCAGACGTGTGGCCTGCTTGCCCCGTGGGTGGTTTTCTGTGCCGGTGTGCTCTTTTGTGTCTCGCACCGGCCAAAGAAGTCATTTAGGCAGTTAAGCAGTGTGATGTCACCTTCACACGTCTGTGGTGGGGGTTTGTAATTAATGAGGGTTTGGATGCCACGCCAGAGAGACTGTGCATCTCTAGTGTTGCTAAAGTGTCCAGATATTTTCTTGCTGTACTGCTTTTTTGCTTCCCTGATGCCACGTGGTAGGTTGACTCTGGCTGTTGCCAGTCCTGCAGTGTCACTGGCCCTAAAGGCTGCATCACAGATTCTCAGTAACCTGTGGACCTGTGGATTAGCACGAACAGTGATATTTTTGTAATGGGTGACATCATCAGTACATTTTGCAATGTATGCTGGAACCACCTCAAGGTACTCCTCAATGTCTGTGTGGTCATTATAAGTGGCTGCTTGTTTGAAAATGTCCCAGTCTGTAGTGCTAAAACAGTCCCTCAGAGCACTGGAGACACCCTCTGGCCACATATGTACCTGCTTTTGTGTTGGTCTGATGGTTCTCACTCTGTGTCTGTATGCAGGTCTCAGCATGATGGTGATGTGATCAGAGAGACCTAAGTGGGGGAGAAGGGAGGCCTTGCAGGCTCCCTTGCAGGTTGTGTACACCAAATCCAGTGAGTTGTCTCCTCTTGTAGGAAAGCCCGCCAGTGGAGAACAGTGTCTATGCACAACAATAGTATTTCTGCACCAAGCATCGCTAATGTAAAAACACACTCCCCCACCGTGAGTCTTACCTCCTTCCATAAAGACTCAGCCGGCTTGATAGCATGTTAGCCCAGCTAAATGTTGTCATTAAGCCAAGATTCTGTAAGAATAAAAACACAGCTGTTATCTCAGAAGCTGAATGTGATCTATTTTATTGTCTAGTAAACCTACATTGGCCAGGACGAGAGATGGTATCGCAGGTCTGTACGGTCTAGCGGCTAGCCTAGCCTGGATGCCTCCACACTTGCCCCGCTTCCATTTTCTCTTACACCACTTCTGACGCCTCCTCTCTGGGTTAGATACAGCAGACGAGTCTGATGATGTAATAGTCCGGCGGAGAAGTCCCAGGCCCCGAAGCGTCTATGTAAGTCTCTGGTCCAAGATGTGATGTTTGGTTTTGTGTTTTAAAAGGCAATGGCGACAGTATCTTGTAATCAATGTTGTCAGTTGACTACGCTCCAACTCACTCCAACACTCACAGAAACATAACGAACACAAACATTCACTAAAACACACATTCAGTACCACATACCGGTACGGAGAGAGAGGAACCGCTGCGTCCGATCTTGCCGCCATCCTGTTAGATCATAATAAGTACTTTATGTCTTTATGTACTCATTGTGCAATTAGTAAAGTCTGATTGCATTTTACCTGATAACTTGTCGCATTGCTCTGCTCCTGCATTCAGTGTGGAGCGCTACACAAAAATGAACGGAATGGAATTGAATAGAAAAACCGACTGTGTTGTTGGCTCTAATTATTTATGTTCCACTTTTGAAGAAATCAGCAATGTTTTATCTGAGTGAAATTTTCAAAAACAACCTCCCCACAATTCTGACAGGAACAAAATGAGTATGAGGAATGAGTGGCTGAAAAAAGTAAAACAGGGCATGGTGCCATATTATGTAAATGAGAAGTGGAGAAAGCCTTTAAAATGCCTTTGAACAAACGGCCATGTGCCTGTTAGGGAATTTGATTGCACATTGTCACTTTCTTGAATGTTGGAAATTAAACGGAGATTTCTATGGCTGGGCTTTTGATGAGTTTCATTATTGCAGCGATTTGGGCTTGTAGCTAAGCGTGTTGGAAGCTTTGTTCTCCTAGGAAATTGTCTGTCTGCATTCATTACCACGGCTCGCCATGTAAGCTCTTAAATACTGTCATTTAGCAATACCTGAGCACAGTGTGTAAATCATCAATCAGCAATTGACTTTCATTATCCTGAGTGGTTCATTGGAGGAGTGCTTCGGTTTTGTAAACAGTTGGTCCAAGCCAGATTGCAGCCTTCTGAAATTATTCATATTCAGTTTCCAGCTTTTGTTTTGGCAAACCATGGAGGTAAATAAAACTCTAAGGAAAAACTAAAGATTTCAACTGTTTCATTTTAAAAATATGTGTACAAAATGATACTGTAATACATTTCCACGTGAATGCTGCTGCTCAGTGAAGGTTAATTGCAGACACTTGGCTGGACTTGGTAGCACATCTCCTTCATAACCCCACCATATTACAGTCCTGTATTGCTTTATAAAGGCAGTATCTGCTTTGGTATTTTACAATAAGCCAAAGTAATGTAATGTAAGTTCTGCAATTATCTGTAAAAAGTCTTACTTAGGGGATTTTTTAAAATTGGGAAGAACATATTGATATAAATTATGCATTTGTAATTTAGACATAAGGTGCCCTTCCAGGACTGGTTCCTGCCTGCTGCTCCCCAAATCCCTGACTAACAAAAAGAGAGAGAGAAAAAAATGGACAGATGGCTATTGTTGCCTCATACGTATCTCTGGACTCTGGGAATGGCACAAACTTTCAATGTTAAAATTATTTTTACCCTAGTCATGCTACCTGTTGAAGACAGGTAATAGAATAATTTAAAAATATTTGCCATCTCTTGCCTGACATGTACCTTCAGCGCCTTTCCTTAGTATCCTTATATGTCTGAACCACTCTTGACCAGTGCTTCTTCTCTTGAGTGTGTTCACATGAAGCCTGTTTCTCAGACCCTGTCATTATTTTTAAGGCATTTTTCTCCCCTTACGTCCAGGTGGTCGTCTTTGAAGGTGACTCTCAGCATGCCTCCTATGCCATTTCTCCTGCTTGTGTATCAAAGACTCGCTCTTCCTCTTTTGATTGCGCCACCAAAACCTAACTGACTAATCTGGACCAGACACTGTTTTATTACTTGTAGTTTTCTAGTTGGCACACATACTCTTGGTGGCTTATGAGATCAAGATACATTACAGTTATTTCAGTGTATATTTTTACAGTTAGTTAACAGGAGGGTTGAGTGACTTGCCAAATGTCATAAAGAGAGTCAAAGAAGAGAGTCGAAGCAGCAACTCAATCTTCTAGCCTCTATGGTCCAAAAGAAAAGAGTAAAAAGTTCATCTAGGGTGGCACTCTCAGCAGAAATATGTCTACTTGTGCTATACTTAAGATATACCCAGTCCTCCAACTGTCTTTTTGTCGATAAAACTCAATACCATTTAGGGCCATGAGCCAACTATGTTCTTTTTCAGCCAGTTCTTGTTTTGGTTTTCTCTTCTTAAATTCATCATTCTTCCCTATAGAAGGTATTACAAAAGGGCATCTCCAACCTCATTACCCTCATGTACAGCACATGAAAAGCCCACAGCTAATTAATGAAGCCTTTCCATAAAAAGACAGACGCCATTTAAGCATTCTTGGCAGAAATTTAATACATTTGTGAGAAGGGAATTTTAAAACCTACTGTAGATTTGTGGGTTTGTATGAAATGTTTTATGGTGAATGGCAATCGTAGACTCTTGTGAATGAAAAAGGAGAAGCACAGATCAGGGGATGTAGACTAGAAACGCTGCGTCTAGACTCATCAGTTCTGTTGTGTGAAATTCTTTACTCTTTTGGCTTAAAAATATTAGTTACATAAAATTTGCTTTGGCCATGCTCATACAATAAACTGTCAGTGGCACTGTACAGCAAATGAATGCCAGTGATCATGATTCGCCAACAACAAACACCTACAAACAACCAACTTAACAAAAAATTTGAAAACATATTCAACAGATGAGCACTGATGAGTCTAAAATTAGTATTTGATCCAACAGCTTATAGGGAAAGTGCCACTATGAAGCCTGCAAGTCCTAATCGCAGTAGTGCCTGGATCTCATTGAAGAACATTTTGTTTAACTCTATTTAATATTTAGATTCATTGTTTTTTTGTGTCTATTGTTACTGTATATTATTAGAGAATATTCACTTTGTGGAAGTTTTTGGAATTATTACTGCTGTCTTCAATGTT
This sequence comes from Polypterus senegalus, assembly GCF_016835505.1. Lineage (NCBI taxonomy): Eukaryota > Metazoa > Chordata > Cladistia > Polypteriformes > Polypteridae > Polypterus > Polypterus senegalus. The sequence continues at coordinate 34,066,030 of NC_053170.1, read as the reverse complement.
ATAAGTGGTGATGAGTGAAATAGGCAAGCGCTGATTTGCATAATGTTTTGCAAAACTGACACTAAAATTTGTTTCATGCATGATTTCCCAATTGTTAAATGCAAAACTCTGAAATGGGTTTTTTGATGGTTTAAAAAAAAATTTTTTTAGGTGAAAAACAAGGAATATTGTTTCCTAAAACCTCATTCAAATTTCTGTGGTTACCTGTGTTATTTTACTGCAGCTGTGTAATGCATTTATTCTCTAGCACGCTGGTAAAATCGTTTCTAGTTATGCCTCTTGATCACATCACAAACTTAATACAAAGAAAGAAACTCGCCATTGCCAACACCTACTTGTTACCTTGTAAATGACCTTATCCTACTTGTGGATATGTACTCTTCTCACTAGAGATTTTTATTTAAATACTAAATGACATGCAGAATTAATTCATGAAATGCCTTAGGACAGGAACTAAATGTCATTGTTGTGTGAATGACACAAATTTCATTGAAAGTGAAATTCAAATGTATCTATTTTTGTGAATCAAAACTCTGAGATTCACTGCAGATTAAATTTTGCACAAATCATTTGGCTTATCACCAGTTTAAGTTTTTATTATAATTTTTATGGGTGCCACCATGTTGCAGATGGCAACTGTGCCTGTTGCTAGCCATGAGAACTGATGGCTATGAGAAGTGTACTGTCAGTGTGCTGCTGCTGCTGCTGCTGCTGTTTTGAAAGGTGGTGGCATACTGTATGCTGATATACTGTAATCAACACAATGACACTTGATGGTTTAGCACTAGGAAATATAAAAAGAAAAACAAAACCAAAAAAATACTAGGTTCAATTTGATTACAAATTTGATTTTTGATTAAGAACCCACTTTTGATTAAAGGGTCTTGACCTCAGGCATTTTGTAAGATCCCAAAAGCAACAATGTTATCTACCTGCCTTTGGAACTATGTTAGCAAGTGAACAATTTTAATAAATTAGAGATAGCCATTTACCAGAAAGAAGGGTGAACACAGAAAGGATGGGGTGTGACTGGTCTTACAAGGTCTTAATAAATTTATGTTTCTCTCTGGAAGAATAAAGTGAACCCTTATTGAGGAGAAGGCACTCAATCATTTTAGAACCAGTGCACACCACTCCCCTTACCTGTTTCTTGTTCTCAGCAGTGACACAGAAGATGCAAACACTTTTAATAATGGATTCATAAAAAACAGTACTTTCTTTGAGTAATGCTTTAATTTTCCAAACTGTATCAAACAGAATAGCCCCTCATGCACTGTTATGATTTAGCGCCAAGGGCAAAGTCAAAACCAATAAAGGTCCTCCCCAAAAAAGCAAACACCAATACATGTTTGAATTGTAGGTGTTTATTGGGTGATAATTAAATTAACAAATAATCAAAATTAAAAAAGGAATAAGAACAATAATTATGTTAAAAAACAGAAACTAAAAATTAGCTAAAGAATATAATGGAATACTCCACCCAAAAATTATTTATTTTCTTATATGTTACTTACCCAATGTAGTTTGTATTGATTGTCAGGAAAAAACTTCATCTCATGTTTTCATGCAGAATGAGAAAAACAGTTTGAAGTGCTATTTATTATTATTACGGACCGCTTTGCTTGCCAACCCCCTTTGCGTCTCTACCGCTCGCGTATATGGATTTCACTTTCACCAAACAACAAATCTTTTAATTCTCATGTATACGCCCCTGCATTAGGAAGAAACACTACTTCTTCCTGATAGCAACACGAATTAGACGATCTACAAGTCTTTGACTTAAAGTTTAAATCCGAACAATATATTCAACCTCTTTTCACTGTTCCGTTATTCACTGAGTAATAGTTTCTGTTTGTTTGCACTAATGCAATCTTTACTCTCATTTTTTTGAGACTTCGAATTTTAGTACTTTCATTATATCTAACCTGCTCTACATGTGTATCGCGCTAATGTTTTTGAATTCTTTACAACGTTCTATTTTGTCATCTACTCTTTGTCTTTTATTTCCAGCCCCAGGTGTGGTTAAATCTCTTGGCACAAAGTCTTGTCTCACAGGACTTGAAAGTATCTCCCTGAAAAAGTCACATCTCGTCCCAGGCTAAAACGTCTTGTCTCGTCCCAGGATTTATTTTATATAATAGAGAGATTTGATTTGCGATGCAAAACTATGCCCCAAAGTTTTATATAGATTTTAAAAAATACATAGCTTGTCCTGATTTTTTATAATGGAAGTCATGGTGCACAGGGCCCAACTGGAAAAACAAAGCCTAAAAACTTACTCCTGTTTTGGATGTTTTTAATAAAATGTTGATGAAAATGCTTCTCTGGCCTGGACTGTTAATTATGGTAACTCACTAGGAGTGCCATTTAGTTTCCAAAGTGACAAGTAAGAATTCCTGAAGATTAGAAGGGAAGTGCAATGTTTTTCATGATATTAAATGAGTTCCATCTCATTGTGTTAGGTTCTCCACCTCAGGCTCCTCTCTGTATAGTTTGCTTATTCCTAGCCATGCCCATTCTGTGGTGTTGCTAAGCAAAAACTGATAAGACTCTTTGCCTCATTTGCTGCTTTTTTGGCCATCTACAAGTTTCGGAACATTCTTTAGGCTTGCTGGACAACAAAAGCTTGCTTTCCAGATTACAGTATGATCTACCCCAGGTACTGAATCTACCTGCACAACATGACTCAAATGACCAGTCAGGTATAACAGGGTATTGCTTGACTTTATTCTCAGGTTCAGGTTCTGTTCATGTAAGTCGACTTTATGACCCTATGTTGAGTAGATAGCATAACCTAAAGGCATGACTATACAAAAATAAACTGACATATTACTTCATATTCATGTTCTCTTTCTTTTCTTTACAGACTCTAAAAGGTAAACATGTATGGCTGCCCCCTGAGTTACATGGACCAAAGCAAATGAATCAGGTTTCAATTGTCAATCTGGATCCCTCAATGCCACCCTTCAAGTCATTGCTCTCTGGACTGCCACCCCAACAGTCACCAAAAGCATTTCCCAAACAGCCTGAGCCAGAGAGTCCAATCTCCTACCTTTCTCAAGCAGTGGAGACACAACCCTTGTTGATGAACTCTGGAAGCACAAGGTCTTCAGGCAGTAACAGTTATGGTGAAGTTGTGCTGGAGGCAGCAAACAAAGAAAATCATTGGGAAACAGGCGGTGGTACCACTGAAATCTCTCTGCCATGCTATGCATCCCAGAACAACGAATGTAACTGGCGGTCTATCATGGTTAGTCCAAGACAGTTGGTTCTTCAAACAGAAGTTAAAAATGGCTGCCTTATGCTTACCAGTTTTCCTTTTGAAAAAGAACCATCTACCTCATCAGTGATACCGTTTACTTCAAATGAGCAAACACAACAAGGAACAACTTATTTCCAAAGGACACAAAATCAATCAACTGGTTCACAGAAACTTCAGTCGTATTTGCCTAATTCAGAAAGAAAGTCTGCGGACGTGGAAAGACCTAATTTGGAAATAATATCCATACCAAATCCAGAGAATCAAGAAATGGACAGTCTTTCATGTCCTAGTTTAACTGAGGTTATAGATGGAGAATCATTGTTCGAAAAGTGGGATTTGAAAATTTCTATATGAGAAGCTTCATGTCATTTTCTATATTAAGCAAGCCAAGTAAGTACTGCTTGGTAAAAACAACCAAGGTAGGTGGAATTCTGTAATTCCAGTGATTGTTATGCGTGGTTTTAAAGGTGGTGATCACAAGATGCCAAGGCCTTCCAAGAAATTACTGAAACCACGTAAAGTGAAACTTTCCCTTTGGAGGGGGCTTTTTTTACTCACTGTATTTATAAGGCTTTTCAAAATCGCGGAGGAACACTCTGAGCACTCTGATGTTTCTACCTGTGCCAAAGCCGCATATACAGCATGGATAAGAGATTATCTGGTCTTTCAAGCTGTTCATGCAATTTTCATTTCGAAGGAAGATGTGCTCATTGATTGATGCCATGTACATCACTGTAGATTAAAATTCAATTACAGATATGTTTGCCTCTTTTAATTAAAATTAGGGCTTTAGATGTGCAGGGTGAGTAACCGCATACTTAGATAAACCAAATAACCAATATAGCTTGGGGGAAAGGCCAAAGTTGACTTTTTTTGTTTGTAATAAGGACTTTTATTTATAATGAGGATGGTTCCTTCTTAAGCAGACCATTCACAACCCTTTGGCATAATTTATATTTTAAAGAAATGAAGTACTATTACAATTGCTGCTCATTATTCAGTGGAATTCATTCACTTTAATAAACTGTATTGGATTGTCTACTGGAAACTTTAAACAATGCAAGAAGAGACTTTGATATTTATACTGTGGTAGAGCTTTTTAAAGATACAGAAATTCAGGGGTGTTCTAATAAGGACATTTTAATATAGTGACTGAAAGCATATTTCTTCTCAGGATAACATTTTTTCAGGTATATTTAAAAATGAAGATGCAGATCTTGGCTGAAGTGAATTCAGTGTGGAGTTTGTAGGGGTTTTGTATATGAAGTTCCACTTCTCTTTCATGATAGAGGAGCACACTGGTTACCTTGTACAGTGAAATTACCCTGATGTGAATGCATGTGTGCGCCCTCTGTTTATTTCACCCTCACACCACTTAGCTCCTGACTGGTAGACCAGCACAAGCCAATTCTGAAAATGAATGAATGGACACATGAAACAGTTTAGCCTTTACAGAGGTGTGAATGAGCCTTCATTCGATTTGTATTTCTGATTTAGGTCACAGTGATTCCCTGTGAGCTGCTTGGAACATCAGTTTTTAGATCTTACACCACCATCCAAGAATGGACTTTGAGAACACTTGAGAAAAATTCTGATGAAAACAGAACATTCAGCCCAACATATTGTAGCTCATCAATTCTTATTCACCAAACTTCACACTTCATTCCATGTGTGGTCCCCAAAGTTCTACCATCTACCACCTTACTTTGTAATTTATTTCACAAATCTATGGTTCCCTGTGTGAAGAAAATCTTTCTAACATTTATCCAAAATGTTCACTTAACCAGCTTCATCTATGGCACTGTGTTCTCTTTGATGAATTTGTAATTTCTTATAAAAGTTAAAACTTTTCATTTATGTCTCCATTTAACTCCCATTTGCTAGACCTGAAAAACAATCTTTGCTCATAGCTCATACCTTGCAGTTCTGGAAATGACCTAGACGTTCTTCTCTATGTTCAGAAAATGTGCCAAGTGCATGACAGTGAAATCAAAACATTCTTTTGTCAAACTCTAAACACTGAGCAGAAAACCAAGAACCTTTAACCAAACCTACGTGTTTTTATACCATAAATACACTAAAAAGTTAATGTACAGAATACCTTCACTGTCAAGATCTCAGATAATTAAAGGATGCACGTTGACCTTTGTCAACTCTGGTGACATCAAATATTGTGCACTGAAGGTAAAGTTCACATTGGAAGCCACAAAGCTAAATTGATGAAAATGGTCATGCTGATAATTAAATAAATCTGCATCAGGAAATACCAATAAAAAAAATAATAACTCGTGAGACTAGCATGAAAAAGCTAATGTCAGAAATGGATCATTAAAGAGGTAAAAAAGAAGTAATCTATGCAAACAATATACAGAAAATTAGTCAAAATGTCCATCATAGCACCCAAGACTTTCTGTTGTGCTGCTCCCTCCTTTTTGTAACACAGAAGCCAAAATTACAGCTAATATTCCAGATTACAGGTTTGCTCACAACATATAAAGCTATAAAATTCATTCTCATAAGGTGTAGTTTGAAGCTTCAAATCCTCATTTCGTATTCAGATCTAACACTTTTACCTCCTAATTGTAATAATTAACATTTATTTACACCAAATTTCATCTGCCACTTACCTGTCCGAATTCTGTCCAGATCCATCTGTAATGATTCTAATGGCTCTAGGGTATCTCCTAGTTTAGCGTCTTGTTTGTTATATTTTCAATAAGATCATCTACTATATAATAAACAGCTAAGGTCTGTGTGTATGCGTGTGTGTGCGTGTGTGTCCTGTGTCTCAGAGCATTCTGATTGGTCAGTTTGGCTTAGGTGTAACTGGTCAGTTTGACTTAATTGGTTTGATCAAAAAGGAAAGTATGAGTGTGAGGCACACAAAGAGGAGTACAGTGGTAAGAAGCGTGCGCAGAGCCGTCTTCAAAGAGTCTGAGGAACAGGTTTTATGGGAATGCACTCGAGAGACAGAGTATTGGTCAAGGGAGATTCAGACACATGAGGATACTAAAGAAAGGTGCAGAAGGTACACATATGAAAGAGATTTCACATATTCTTACATTTATTCCATTATCTGTTTTGGATGGTTACCATGGCTAATTTATGTTTAAATTAGAAAGGGAAGAGCCCCCAGAACTGATCCTTCATGGATGCCACCTTCAAAATGGGAGCAAAATGTTCTTCCCTCTACTTCCTGCACCCATTTACTTAGTGCCACTTGAATTCACATTTCTTTTAGTTTGATCACTTGTCTGTTATTTGGCACAGTAGCAAAAGATTTTTGAAACTGAAGATAAATAATATTGTAAGCTCCTGTCTGAGCAGATGCTTTTGTTGCTTCCTTTTGTTGCTTGTAGCAGGTTAGTGAAGTAAGATTTACCCATCGATAAACAGTGTTGACAACTTGCTAATACACCTGCTCCTGATCTGTCCTGCTCAAGCATTTCTGTAGTAACTTACTTAAGACAGACAAGCAGCTGACTGGCTTATAGTTAGTAGAATTTGCCTGCTCCCCTTTTTATGTACTGGGACAACACTAGCTTTTACTCTGTATAGTATGTTAAATGGTGCCCTCAGCCCCCCTGGTGAACACAGATCACAAAACCTATTTTTAATTAACATTAATGGAACTGAAATAAAAGCACAGCCACTGCTGTGACCATTTTAGATGATCCAGCTTCACTATGCAGATCTGTTTGCACACGGAATAAACATCTTTCTTAATGTCCTTCTTGATTTGTAACTGCCAAATGCTAAAATTAATTTTAGTTCTCTTGGTGTTCTGAAAAAACGCAACACATCAAATCTGCATACCCTCGAAACATGTGTGCCATCACATCAATGCATCACTTGAGGGGAAAGAAGAAATCAGAACAAAGTGCAAGCAGATTTGCAAACTGCCAAAGCTGTTTAGCCCCCATGTGCGATTGTGGTGATATGAAGCTGCAAACACCCATTCTAATTTGACAACATAACGTGCCTTCCCTCTGTGACTGCTTGTAAGAAATAAAGTGTTATCAGAATTAAAATACAGGGCAAACAGCATGTGCAAAACGGAGCAGCCGCCACATGTGGGGCTTTCAAGCTGTGGGGAAAATTGAAGTTTAGCTGAAAATAGCTAATGGGTGATGAAGGCTTGAAAGTCTGGATTGAGGGCAAAAATTTCTGTGGTTTTAATTCAAAGTTTGCAACTGTTGATTTTAAATGTTCTTAATTGCTAACATAGTAGATATTTATAGTTATACTGTATAAGGTATCCCATCATTTCTTATATGATACACATCTCAATTCTGATCCTGCATTCACTGTACAAGGTCACATTCACAATGCCGTTGTCTACTCGCCTGTCAAGGAACAAAGGGCAGGAACCAACGTCATGATGCTGGATGGTGGAAGAAGATGTGGGCAAAAAGGTGTATCTGGACAGGGAGACCAAAGTTACACGCACAGTATATACAGTATATGTGGAATGTTACAATCCAGACGTTTACTGCAGATATCCATATAAACAAATTTTTTATGCTCTTCCATACAGTACTGATGAGAAGTATTCCCCCCTTGGAAGTTTTGGCATTTTATTGTTATACAACAGTGGATTTAATTTGTCTTTTTTGACTCTGGTCAACAGAAAAACACTGTTTAATGTCAAAGTGAAGAGCCGATCTCTGTAAAGTGGTCGTCACATGTGTATATACCCCTTTTCAAGTCCATGTTTAGTAGATGCAACATTGGTGGCCATGACAGCATCGAGTGTGTGTGGAACGGTTTCTGTGTGGACGCTGCAGATTTCTCCCAGTCATCATTGCAAAACAAGGAAAAACTCCAGATTTAATCTACTGTACTGTGATTCAATGTTGCAAAAAAATTAAATGCTGAAACTTTTAACGGGTTCAATACATCTTATTCCTCATGATATGACATGACTGGAAGTCAGCCACTATCTGTGTTAGCATGGCAGTCGTTCTATATAAAATGGCTGATCGCATGAAGATATGTACACACTTTGTTTAAAGTAAATCGAGGACTAAAGGTTTACTGTCATTCGTAAGGGAAAAATACAAAAATCGGCGTAGTATGGTCCATACGGCACTTCCACAGAAGATTATACAATATGATCCAACCGATTATACTGTACAATAATATAGAATCAAGTACATTAACTTACATAAAATGTATTATATACACAAACAAATATAGAGTAAAATGAACCAGAAATAGAATGTAATGGACAACTTAAATACTTTTTACTTTGAAACTAAACACATTGGGTCAAATGAAGTAAACAAGCTTCATGGACAAAAAGATCAGTATGGGCTGGCTAATCACCTCTGAGCACGTCGACATTTACAGATCTGCTGTAGCGTGTGTGTGTGTTTGTGAGTCTGTTTCATTGTCGTCATCGTCATCATCTAACATGTGCTCTGCTAGAGCAAAAAAAAAAGCCGTCAGTTATCTTCATTTATAAATTTCTTCGAGTGTGTGTGTACACTTGTGTCTTCTTCTGTGTGTGTACATGTATATTTAAATAAATCATTTATCTCCAAAACTACCTGTGCAAAAAATTTTACAACTCAGTGGGTGCTACGGCTAAACCGAGTAGACTGCAGAAATCCCAGTTAAATCAGGTAATTTTAATGGCAGTTACCATTGGACAGACATAAAGTAAATCTAAAGTGGAGCCCATGACAAGACAAACACAGATAGGTGAATTTATTCAGAAAAAGATTTTTGCAAGTTTTAAATGTATATCAATCTCAACATTCAAGGCTGATATGTTATGTTAGAAACTACTCTTTTGAAAAGTTTGCACCTTCCAGGATCTCTACATAGTGCACAAAAATGTCATTATTTTCTGATGAAAATTGTGATTTAATGAAGTGAACATCTATTTCAATTTTCCACTGGCACACATAGAGACACCATGGTAATTTTGAAAGTTTGATTTTGGTAGAGTCAGAATATTAACTTGACTCAATAGCAAATTTCTGACCCCATCACCAAATTTCCACTTACATGGAAATATAATTAGTGTTTGGATTTGGGATTTGAATATCACTTGTACTCAAGTTTTGAATTGCCCCAAGAACTTTGCTTATTGGTCTCTGTTATCATTTTTAATCAATGCAATATTTGATTCATCTGGTGATCCTTCTTAAGCACTTTTTAGCAAACACTAATACATGATTTCTGTCTAAACAATTGTTGCTAAAACATACAATGCATTTGAGTTTTTAGCAAGAATGTGCAATGGTATCAACAATACAGAACCAAGTTTAGTGGGGCACAAGAAGCGTACTGATTTAAGTTGTCCAAAAGCTAGAGGAAAACATAAGCAGGAGGCAGATGCGGCCAGAAGGACAAAGGAGGAGCACAAAGGCTAAGCAGGACCAAAATAAAATACGTCATTCTCTAAAGTAGAAAACACCTAATTATTTCAGGCAAAAATGTTAGTGTTTCGTCCAGTATTGACTTTGCTGTAATGTTATAAAATCGTTCCATCCTTTTAAGAAAGGTGACCAGTAAATAGAGACAGCCATAGTGCATACTACAGTTTCTCAGACCCTCATCCATTGCAGACAAGATGCTAATGTTTCATTTGTTCATTTGTTTGTTTTTGTTTTACGTACTTATCCAATTGTGGATTGCATGGGCCTTTTAAAACGTGTCCTGGTAGGAAGGTGGAGGGGGCACCAGTCCATTATAAGGCCCACTCACACTGACAACTCAGTTTAAAGTTGCCAATATACACAAACTTCTTTGTTATGTAGGAGGAAAATCAGAGAAGCCAGTGGGAGAACATGCAGACTCCACACAGATAGTAACTAAGCCAGGGTTCAAGCTCCGACTCTGGAGCCGTGCAGCAGACGTGTTAAACACTGAGCCACTGTGCTGTCCCTTCATTTTTTTTATCTTCTTAAACTTTTGCATCCAAAATCCAAGACTAAAATTCAAACGCTTGAGAGTTTGCAGATGGACCCAGGCTGTGGTGGCCTTGTTTTGTTCATGTTCATCCTGCTTTGAAGTCACTGAAGGAAGAAACAAAAAGGAGAAGTTGAAGTAATTCATTTGTTGAAATGTCACATCTGTATTAGTGTTATTTATTATACACTTCTTTGTACATATTAAAATATACGTATGCATTGTAGTTTGTTTTTTTCACATGTCACATCTCTTTGTATGCAAACTATGTTAAATCATAAAGCGTGACTTAGAAGTAGAAGTGGTCACGTTTTATCAACAAACTTCATTTTGCAATAAAGAGTTTTTGTTAAATGAGTTTGATTTTGTTTAGTTATTTTTTTAACTCTTACCAATGAGTACATCACTGTACCTGCAGTGCCTATAAAAAATACTCACCCCCTTGGAAGTTGTCACATTTTATTGTTATACAATCTTGAATTACAATGGATTTAATTTAGGGCTTTTTGACATTGATCAAGAAAAAAAGACCCTTTATTATCCAAGTGAAAACAGATCTATGCAAAGTGATCTAAATGATTTATAATAATAACATACAAAATAATCAATCAAATAAGTATTCAAATATGACATGCCAGTTTGATTATTTTAATGGAGATGACCTGTCGGGGGTTTCAGTTGTCTGTAGTCTAAATGAACCTGAATGTGAAAGGTCCACCTTGCGATGAGTCAGTATGGTGGCCTAACCAACACAATGAAGACCAAAAGGCACTCCAAGCAACTCAGTGAAATGGTGAGTGACAAACACAGGTCAGGGGATGGAGACAAAGAAAATATTTAAAATCACCGAATATCCCTTGGAGTCCAGTTAAATTGATTATTAAGAAATGGAAACAGTATGGCACAGCTGTAAGAAGACTAGTGAGAGAGGTCACCAAGAGACCTATGAGAACTCTATAGGAGCTACAAGCTACATTGGTTAGGATTGGGGAGACTGTGCAGAGATCGACAGGTGCTCAGATGCTTCACCCACCACAGTATTATGAGAGACTGCCAAAGACATAGTCTCTGTTTAAAAAACACAATGGATATCTGGCTAGAGTTTGTCAGAAGGCACATGAGAGAGTCAGCTGGAAGAAGGCTGTATAGTCTGATGAGTCCAAAATTAACCAACAGACTAAACACCATGATTGAACACCACACATTTTCAAGAACACACCATGCCCTCTGTGAAGCATGGTGGAAGCAGCAACAAGCTATGGTGGTGCTTCTCTACAGCAGGCTCTGGAAGGCTTGTGAGGGTAGACAGTAAAACGAATGCAGCTAAATACATGGACATCCTAGAGGAAAACCTGACGCAGTCTGCAAGAAACTTGTACTTTGGGAGAAGATTTGCTTCCCAGCAAGACAACAACCCCAATTGTAAAGCCAATACTACACAGGAATGGCTTTAAAACCAACAATGGGAATGTCCTGGCATGGCCGAGCTGAACTCCAGTTTCAGATTTGTACCTGGACTTAAATAAAGCTGTTACGATCTCCATGCAGACTAACAGACCTTGAGCAAATTTGCAAACAAGAACGAAAAAGATGGTGGTGTGTAGATGTCTGATATAGACCTGAGTACGCAGACTGAAGGCTGTCATGGCTGTAAATGGGTCACCTATAAATACTGACTTGAACTGGTGAATATTTATTACAAAGTATTATTTTCACTTCTAAGGTGCTGAATAGTTTTCACAGACACTGCAAAATGAAATATGGGAAAATAAAAACAAGCGTTTTTCCAGGAGCCTTCAAAGAGTGGATATTTCCGGCATAATGCAAAGTGTCGAGTAGCCTGTCAGCGCCAGCACACCACAGAGCACTCTCAAATGACACCCCACTGCTGCTTTTACTTTAACTGTTTTGAATGTTTGCTTGTCCTCGAGGTCAATCCTTGGAAAGCTAGGAGGACTAACCTATGCATTCCAAAGCCTGTGTCCTGTTGGAGTGCTCGGATGACTGAGATATCCAGTTTCACCTCACGTCGGACTGAAATGCCCACACAAGGAGAGGTTTGTAGCTGCTTTCCCCCAGTTTCGGTCCTGTGGGAAGTTGGATGGCTGTGTGCTTTTGCTAGAATTAATCACGTAAACAGACTTCAATTCCTGTTTTCAGTTTTGCATTTCTTCCTCATTTCTGATTTATTGTGTCAGTCAAGAAATAGTCATCTCTGTTATCTAGTTTCAAAAAAAGGAATTAAGAAGGAGTTTGCCTATGTACACACTGTACTGCCAAAATATTGTGGACACCTTTTTATATTATTGTGTTCTGGTATTTCATCCTCCCTATTGCTAAAAGGCACATCAAATCAGCTCATAGCCATGCAATCTCAATTGACAAACAGAGAAGGTTGTATTGAAGAGCTTAGTGATACCAAACATGGCATTATCATGGGATGTCACCTTTGCCACAAATCAGTACATGAAATTTCTGCTTCACTAGATCTGCCTCGGTCAACTGTAAGTGCTATTAATGTGAAGTGGAAGTGTAAAGGAGAAACAACAGCTCAGCATAGCAGAGCCACCGTGTACTGAGGCACACAGCACATACAAATGTCCTATCACGTGCTGCATCACTCACAACAGAGTTTAAACCTGCCATTGGAAGTGACATCAGCACAACATCTGCTTCATGAAATTGGTTTCTATGGATGGGCAGCTGCACAGCAGCCTAAGATTGTTATGTGTAACATCATACACCACCATTGTACTCTGGAGCAGTGGAAACATGTTCACTGGAGTGATAGATAGATAGAAACGTTATTAATCCCCAAGGGGAAATTCACATATTCCAGCAGCAGCATACTGATAAAAACAACATTAATTAAATAGTGATATAAATTCAGTGCAAGTTAAAAATAAATTAAAATAAAATTAATGTTCGCATTTACTCCCCCGGGTGGAAATGAACAGTCGCATAGTGTAGGGAAGGAACGATCTCCTCAGTCTGTCAGTGGAGCAGGACGGTGACAGCAGTCTGTTGCTGAAGCTGCTCCTCTGTCTGAGGATGATCCTGTTCAGTGGATGCAGTGGATTCTCCATGATTGACAGGAGCCTACTCAGCACCCATCACTCCGCCACAAATGTCAAACTGTCAAGCTTTGTGCCTACAATAGAGCCTGCCTTCCTCACCAGTTTGTCAAGGCGTGAGGCATCCCTCTTCTTTATGCTGCCTCCCCAGGACAACTGTCTGACAGAACATCTGCAGCATCTTATTGCAGATGTTGAAAAAAGCCAGTTTTCTAAGGAAGTATAGTCGGCTCTGTCCTCGCTTACACAGAGCATCTGTACTGGCAGTCCAGTCCAATTTATCATCCAGCTGCACTCCCAGGTATTTATAGGTCTGCACTCTCGGCACTGTGGACGAAATCTCAGACCCGACAGCAGGTGCAGTTATAAAGCAGCTTTATTTTTCAGAGTCACGGTGAGAAGAGTTTCAGAAAAGCAGACTGTGACGATGTGGGTTCTGGCTCCACACTCCCTTTGATGTTTGGGAACCCTTGAACCCAACACCGTCGATAATGAAACCGAGTGAGCTAGTCAGTGGAGGCAAATAATTCCAGCAAGGGGAAGGTAAAAAGTGCAAAAGTGCTTTTATTTAAAACTGTCCATCAAAGCAAAACAGTGTTCCAATAAATAGTGCAGTTCATTCAATATCAATAGAAAAAACAATCCTTTAAAAACCAGAGGTTAAAATCTTCTTATGGAAGCAGTCTTAAAAAAAAACAAACAAATCCGGTGCATCGTTTATTAGCGTCTCACCTGCTTATCCCGTATGGGCCAAGCAGCAGGCAAGACGCTCTCTGCAGCTGCCCTCCTCTACACTTTCACGAGACTGAAGACCTCCCGATCCCTGGCTCCGGTATGGCACTCATCCCAGTCCCCGAGACTTGATGTCCACCAATGACCAGGACGCACACATTGGGGACTCCACCACCAAGCCTCCCGACTTCCGCTGCATTTCCGCGGCTTCTCTGCGGCCCGTCGCTTTCACCTGATCACTCCCGCTACATGGTCGCTCAGCGGGAGCAACCTCAACTCAAGCGCCTGGGTGTCGGCCTAACACCCAGCTTCCTTGCAGCTGCCCATGAGCGCTCGATCGCGCTCACCACACGCACGCTCCACGTGTCTGTCTCTCCTGCACTGCATGCTTCCTCGCTCCCTGTAACCTCCGTCCTCTTTCCTTTCCTTTTTCTCTCCGATCGTTTCTTACACCACCCACAACCGACTCGCGCTTCTTTTTAAAACGTGAGGGGCCATCACAGCTGTAGCATTAGCCACGGGAGCAATCACGAATGTGGGCAGTTCCTCACCTGTGCACACGGTGAGAAACGCCCACATCGACGACTGCCCCGCGGCTCGCAACAACAACGCCCCCCTCACGAAGCCGCCTCGGGTGCGGTGATTATTTATTTAAAATGAATGGCCTTTTCTCAACGAGCTGTGGACCCATAACACCACACAGACAATCAAATATACATGACAGCGTCAGGGCTCTTCTGAACCCCGTCTGTTGGGTGGGGTCCAGTTTTATACCCCTAGAATGCGTAATTTAATATCATTATAAAATGTAGCAGTCAACACTTTATTATACACAATCCTTGAGCCCCTTCAATGTCCCTTATGCAACTTGATTTCTTGGCCCCTTTTGTTATGGCGTTCAGATGTAAGCTAAGGGAAAACGTGATAAGGCAGACTCATGTGTGGAATGCTCAGACCTTGAGTCCTTTGCACAAATATTTTCCTGTTTGCTAAAACAAAGCATGCTGTTACTTGGTTTCGTAAAGCTTACTTCTCAGACATGAATTAGTACAAGGGAATGAAGAGAACATTCGTCTTCCACAGCACACAGTCACCTCTGATGATCACGGGGTCCATGAGAGACCTGGGCCTCCTAAAATCCACCACCAGCTCCTTGGTTTTGCTGGTGTTCAGTTGTAGGTGGTTTGAGTCGCACCATTTAACAAAGTTCTTGATAAGGTTCCTATACTCTTCCTCCTGCCCACTCCTGATGCAGCCCACGACAGCAGTGTTGTCAGCGAACTTTTGCACTTCGCAGGACTTCGAATCGTATTGGAAGTCTGATGTACATAGGCTGAACAGAACCGGAGAAAGTACAGTCCCCTGCTTCGCTCCTGTGCTGCTGACCACAATGTCAGACTTGCAGTTCCTGAGACGCACATACTGAGGTCTGTTTGTAAGATAGTTTACGATCCATACCACCAGGTATGAATCTACTCCCATCTCTTTCAGATTATCCCTAAGGAGCAGAGGTTGCATGGTGTTAAAGGTGCTAGAGAAGTCCAGAAACGTAATTCTTACTGCACCACTGCCTCTGTCCAAGTGGGAGAGGGATCGGTGTAGCATATAGATGATGGCATCCTCCGCTCCCACCTTCTCCTGGTATGTGAACTGCAGAGGGTCGAGGGCGTGGCGGACCTATGGCCTGAGGTGGTGAAGCAGCAGTCGCTCCATGGTCTCCATCACATGTGACATCAGGGCAACAGGCCTGAAATCATTCAGCTCACTAGGATGTGACACCTTTGGGCTGGGGTGATACAAGATGTTTTTCAAAGCCTTTGGACTCTCCCCTGTTCCAGGCTCAGGTTGAAGATGCACTGTAGATGACTCCCCAGCTCCAACTCACAGGCCTTCAGCAGTCGTGGCGATACTCCATCTGGACCTACTGCTTTGCTGGCACAAAGTCTCCTCAGCTCTTTGCTTACCTGGGCTACTGTAATTGTGGGTGGGGAAACTCTCTCCTATGCTGGTATCAGCAGAAGGATGGGTGGAGGATGCAGTACTCTGAGGTGAGAGTGGGTTAGGGTGGTCAAACCTGTTAAAGAAGTTGTTCATTTGGTGTGCTCTCTCCACGTCTCTCTTGATGGCGGCACCCCGTTTCGAGCTGCAGCCAGTGATGATCTTCATCCCATCCCACACTTCCTTCATGCTGTTATTCTGCAACTTCTGCTCCAGCTTTCTCCTGTACTGCTTCTTTGCCACCCTGAGCTGGACTCAGAGTTCCTTCTGCACGTGCTTGAGCTCATGCTGATCACCGCCTTTTAAAAAGCCCTTTTCTTCTGGTGCAAAAGGCCCTTGATGTCACTTGTAATCCATGTGATGATAATGTGAGTGATGAAGCGCGCTTTACAACCTGGCAGTCTGGTGGATGAATCTGGGTTTGGTGGATGGTAGGAGAACCCTACCTTCTGGACTGCATAGTGCATACCGTAAAGTTTGTTGAAGGGGGACAATAGTGTTGGGCTGTTTTTCAGGGTTTGGCCTGTATCCCTTGGCTTTGACCACTCAAATCTTTGGTTGAATGGTCACAAATTCCTGCAGACAATCTACAAAATCTTGCCATCCAGGAAGAGTGGAGGCTATCAACTCCATATTAATATCAATGGTTTTGGAATGAAATATCCACAGATATTTGACCATATAAAGTACTGTATATTAAACACAATCTTCTTGGTCTTGCTTATTAACATATTATTCAATTATTTATTCAGACGTGCCAGATTGTTTACTAAAAATTGGTCCAGTGTGGGTGTGTGCTTTAGTGTGCCATGAGATAGACCAGCATCCCTGATGAGCTTCTGACTGTAGACTGTGGCTTCATGCAGTGATTGAAAAAGTTTAAAAAAATGAATGGATTATCTATCTATCTATCTATCTATCTATCTATCTATCTATCTATCTATCTATCTATCTATCTATCTATCTATCTATCTATCTATCTATCTATCTATCTATCTATCTATCTATCATTTGGACCTGATCCTGTTCTATGGTAATTCTAACTTTATTAAAAACTACTACGATAAATTTAACTCTACATAAACAAATTTAATTAAATCAGAAAGTGAGCAAATGGAACACACCCCAACCTCCATGCATTATGGAAAAAACAGAAATATTTCTAAGATAAACTTTCCACTTCAGTGTATTTCTTAGATGACAACTCAAAGTTGCAGGACTCATTGTTTTTCACAACAAAATTGGGTAGAAGACAGGTAACCAATCCTGGACAGGACATCAGCCCATCACAGGGTTCACTCAGCATCATCCTTCATAGGACCAATTTAGAACTGCCAATTAGCCTAACCCACCTGTCCTTGGAGAAATGACCCTGAAGAAAATCTCTGAAGGGACATGGAGAGAAACTCTACACCAATAACATTTGGATGAGGGATTTGAACCAAATACTGGGTACATTACAAAGTGGTGCTCACCACTATTTCACTGAACTAAAAGTAAATTTAATTCAGTTCAAGGCAGTCTTTGGTTTTACAGAATTATTTAGAAGACCACTAGGGACCTTCAGCAGAAGCTGCCATCAGCTGTAGTCCTGATAAGTAAATCAATATCTACTGATTTTGATATGGCTTCCTTTGTTTGAGCTCTGAAGTATAACACTTGGGCTTCCACACTTTCTTCAATCATCTCTGAAATATCAAAAATTGACAACCATCTAGATATTTAAATCTATGATACTACAAACAAATTATTAGGGTTAGGGACATCATTATAGCAGTACAGTGTTATTTAGCCACCCTCACAGCAGTTTTCCATTTTCTAGGCCCTGGTAATCAGGTTTTCTGTATGGTTTCTTAATTCCAGTGCCTATAAAAAGTATTCACTCCTATGGAATTTTTCATATTTTGTCAAAACACAGGTTAACCTCATTTGTCTTTCTTGACACTGATCAACAAAAACATGATTCTTTAATGTCAATTGAAAAAAGATCTAGAGTGGTGTACATTAAGTCAAAACATAAAACACAAAGTAATTAATTGTCTAAGTATTCACCCCTTTTAATATGACAACTCTAAATCATCAATGGTGCAGCCAGTTGGTTTAAGAAGTCACAGAGTTAGATTACCTGTCTGCAGTTTTATTTCCCTGTAGTCTAAACACACCTGAATGTGAAAGGTTCATCTTGTCAGTATGGTGGCCTAACCAACACAATGAAGACAAAAGAACACTTCAAGCAACTCCAAGTAAAGCTGACTGAAAAACACAAGTCAGTGAATGGTGACAGGTAAATATCCACAGCACTGAACATCCTTTGAAGTCCAGTTAAATGAATTATTAGAAAGTGGAAAGAATATGAGACAGCTGTAAATCTGCCTAGAGAAGACCATTTACAAAAACATGGTGATTGTGCAAAAAGACAACTAATGTGGAAGGCCATTCAGAGGACAATGAGAATTCTGAAGGAAGTTATAGTTGATTAGAATAGAGAGACAACAATTGTCCACGTGTTTTACCAATAGTAGCTTTATGGGAAAGAGAAAGCCACTGCTCAGAAAAGTGCAGAAAGACTGGCAGAAGGCACATGGGAGATGCAGAGGTCAGCTGGAAGAAGATTCTATGGTCCACTGAGAACAGAAATGTGATTTTTAGCCATCTGACTGAACATCATGTTTGACACAAGGCCAGTATTTGCATATTATCACAAATATGCTATCTCCACTGTAAAGAATGGTGGTGGCAGCTTCATGCTCCAAGGATGTGAGGGTGAAATTTGAGCAGCAAATTATGAGGAAATCTTGAAGGAAAGCCTGATGCAGTCTGCAAGAAACCTGCACCTTGGGAGAAGATTTGTTTTCCAGCAAGACAACAAGCACACACATAAAGTCAGAGCTACACAGAAATGGCTTAAAAACAACAATGTGAAAGTCCTGTAGTGGCTGCATCAGAATCCAGATCTCATTCCAATTGATAATTTGTGGCTGGACTTGACAAAGTCTGGTCACACAAGATTTCCATGAAAAAGAGCTCGAGCAATTTTATGAAGAAGAATGGGGAAGAACGTCAATGTCCACAAACTCAAGACTGTTATGGCCGCTGAAGGTGCATCTGCTTTTTCAATCAAATATTTTGTGTTTAATATATGTAATTATCTTAGATAAAGAGATCGTCTTTCACTTTAACAGTGAAAAGTCTTTTTCTGTTCATCAATGTAACAAAAGGCAAATTAAATCCACTGTGGTTCAATGTTGAACAGCAATAAAATAAGGAACATCAGACGGGGTGAATACTTTTATAAGCACAAAACTTCTTACTTAGACATGGTGAACTGATCAAACATTCTGGCCACAGTACTTGGAATGAGCTGGCAATGCTTGGTTTCCCTTGTGAAAAACAACTTTATCGCTAAGCTTTATGCAAGTAGCCAGGATGTTTCTGATTTGACTGTTCTGAACCCAAAAGAGAGAAACCAAAATGCTGGGTAAGATTTGTTAGATCCATTAATTCATAATCATGATGGAGTATCTGGAATCTGGTGTAGAATTTGGATGAACAATTACTGTAACAACATTGCTGTCATAGAATGAACTTAGTGGGGCCTTTGATGCTTCACTTTAGTAGATGTAAAAGATTTTCTATGCATGTAGTATGACATAACATAACGCAATACAACAAATCATTCTCCAATTCGCTTAATCCAGTCCTGAGTACAAGGTGAAAAAGCAGTTTTAGACATGGCGCCTGTCCATCTGAGGAAACATACGTACATCCAGAAAATTTACAGTTAGCAGTTAAGCAAACCAGCAAGTCTTTGGATTATGGGAGAGAAAACTCTGTGTTGACACAGCGTGATGACCCCAGCAGAATCTGAAAGTAGTGGTGCTAAGCACAGGACTTCGTAAATCAAGCTGCAAGTGATAACGTTTGACAATACTCAAGAGAAGCAAAGAAGATGGAGCCAAGGCAATCATGAGCAAAATCCAAGGTCTTAATAAAATTGATAGTTGTATTCATAGGCATATTAGAATGGGAGGAATATGAAATACTTAAGGGCAAGAATAACATGAGACCAGCAGATACGGGCAATCTAAGAATGAGCAATAGTCTATTCATTCATTTTCTAATCTGGTTAATTCCATAAAGAGTTCCAAAAAAGAGATGAACTGATCTGGGCAGTAAGTAGGAATCAACCCCATTTGGAATCCAATTTATTACAAGAAATGTGACCGGATTAGAGCTGCCAAAATGATAAGCACACAAAGTTTCTTTGGGATGTAAGCGGCGAGTGAGTTGTGTTTAGCAAGAACCAACATAGACATTTACATTTATGGAGCTGTTCTAACCACTTCTCTGATGTACCATGCATTGGCTATAATACAATAAGAAGAACAAAGCTTAGACTCCTCAAATTACATTGGTTTGCATGTGTGGAATTAGCTGCAGATGCTCTGAGAGTCCCATGAGAGAACTTGGTGAGCAACATAAAAGTCTGCTTGATGAAAGACATGTAGGTTACATGCAAGAACAGTCACAGGGCATGACTTTTAAAAGTAGTTTGGGTCGGGCAATTGTCAGCGGATGACAGATGTGGATTATGGGTCAAATGTGGAGAGAAGGCTTAAGAGAAAGTCCCACAGGAGAGATATATTAGTAAGAATTTACTCTATAGCTGGAATACATGTACACCCACTGGTCATGAGTGTCAGAAGCCATCTTTGTAATTTACATAAGAACAAAAGAAAACTGACAAACAAGAGGAGACCATCAAGCCAGTTTGTTTGCCTAATACCTAAGCTGTCACAAAATCTCATCCAGAGTCTTCTTAAAGGTTGTTAAGGTTTCTGCCTCAACTCCATGACTCGGTAGTTTGTTCCAGAGTTCCACAGCTCTGCATGAAGAAGTGCTTTCTGGCTTTAGTTTTAAATGCACTTCCCCATCATTTCCACTGATGTCCTCGAGTATGTGATTCACCTTCAAGCTGAAAGAATGTTGCTGAATCTTCTTCATCAATGTATTTAAGGATTTTAAATAGCTGGATGAGGTCCCCACACAGTTTCCTCTGCTCGAGACTAAACAGGTTTAATTCTCTGAGTCTGTCACAGTAGGACATGTCCCTAAGTCCTGGAATGCATTTTATTGCTCTCTTCTGAACAGCTTCAAGTGCTGTAGTGTCTTTTTTGTATTTTGGTGATCAAAACTGCACACAAAACTCCAGATGTGGTCTTATGAGTGCATTATATAGTTTGAGTATAACATCCCCTGACTTAAATTCAGTGGTTTTTATGATATTACAGTACCTAACATTTAATTTGCCTTTTTAATTACTTTGGTGAACAGCTTAGTCAATAAAAATCTTGTGTCAACATACGCCTCTAAATCCGTTTCAGAGGTTACTTCCTGTCGGTCAGTGTCTCCCAAACAGGTGGTGCAGTGGTAGTGCTGCTGCTTTGCAGTAAGGAGACTGTGGAAGATTGTGGGTTTGGTTCCTCCCTGTGTGGATAGTGATTTGAATACTGAGAAAAGTGCTATATAAATGTAATGAATTATTATGTTGTATTTATATTTGACATTCCTTTTGCCCACATGTAGCACTTTGCAACTTTCTGCAATAAACTGTATTTTCCAAGCGTTTGTCCAGTTCTGAAGCTTGTCCAGATCTTTTTGTTTTCGTTTTGATTCCTCCTCGGTGTCTGCCATCGCTCCAACTTCTGAGTCATCTGCAAATTTCACAAGTTTACTAACTATAACTGGAATCAGTGTTATTAATATATATCAGAAAAAGTAATGGTCCAAAGTCAGATTCCTGAGGGATTCCACTGCTGACCTTTCTCCATATGGAGCATTGTGGTATAGTGGGTCTGCAGCTCAGAATAAAAGGCAAGTTTTTAAAATAAATAAGTGCCGCACTTGCAGCTTAAAGAGGGGGCATGGTAGTGTGGCCGGAGCGGTTCTCGGATGCAACATGGTGCAGGCATTTCCTCGCTTAAGTGCACAGGTGAGGAATCATCCGTATCCGTATTTGATGCTGGGAACTGCTAATCGCCACACCTGTGTCACGTACCCATTATAAATAGGAGAAGCATGAATTCGGAGGGGAGAGAAAGAAAACAGAATGGAGGTTAAGGGAGAAGAGTGCTGCAAGGCCTATGAAGGATAAGTAGAAGAAGCGTCAGTTTGAAGAGTAAAGCACCGGGAAATCAAAGATTTTTAACGCTCCTGGCAGTATTTTAACCTCTGTTTTAAAGGATCTATTTATTGGATTTTAACCTCCACATTTCACTGTTTTTAATGCATTATTTATTTATTAACGTTTTGCAGAACTGCACTTTCTTTTCAACACTGGATTTATTTTGTTAGTTTTTAATAAAAGCACTTCTGCACATTGCACCTTTCCCCTTGCTTTGTTTGGTGTCCTCATTGTCCAGCTCATCCGGTTACATTACCAACGGTGTTGGGTTGAAGAGCTCCCAAAAAGGAAGTGGGAGCATGAAGCTGAACCTGCATCATCACAAGCATTCCCCTTTTATCTGTACTCTACTCTGTTTTTATAATTTATCAGTAAAGGCGCACTGCACGATAACGTGCAGTGAATACACTTGACTTGAGCATACCTAGTTTTCACCCTCTTTCTCTGTACGTTTAGCATTTGTTTGCTCAGAGGTTGATGCACTTGCTGCTTCCTGAGCAGCTCTTCTTTTCTCCACCCTAGCGGCCCACTGCTTCTTCTCTTCTTCCGTCGACATCTTTTTGCATTAAAACTGATTAAGTCAGTGTTTGTGTTACAATTACTTAGTATGTTTTCTTTAATTTTTCACTTAAGCTGGCACTTAAATCTTCAATCTGCCTCAAGAATGATTTAAGATATGAAGAGGTAGGGGAAGTGACGCCAAAGGTGGTAGGGAATGAGAACGGTGTTCATATACATGTGCCACACAGCCACCCTGCTGGCCGCCCTGCTGACTGCTGCCAAGAGTTGATTCTATAATAAAATAAAATAAAAATAAAAAGAGGAATAACCTTGGAGGTCACCCCGAAAGCGAATAGTAGACGTCACGTAGTATATGTGTACCACATTTCAGGTCAATAGGTCAAACAGTTTACGAGCTACAGGTGATTTCAAATCCTGGATAGACTAACGAACAGCCACGGTAGTGTATTATATATAAAGAAATACCCTAATTTTATTATTCACTGAAAAGTGTACTGATCTGTTTTATTATATGGCACTTAAGGGTTTTGTAAGGGCATAGAGCCCCTTCAAGTATTTCAGATATCTATAAAGGTCATGACGTAGATAAAGACCAAATATGGTCCTCCTAGATTGGTGAAATATCTAAGTGTAATGAGAAAATTTTGTAGGAACTGAGATCTAGCACTAGTGGCACTAGCAGTAGTAGTAAGAACAGTAATCACATTGTCACGTGCACCAAGCATAGCAAAGTCGTACAAGTGATGGCATGTGTGTCCCCTGCAATTATCTGCCACCACATTCAGGGTTGGACCCTGCCTTAGTTTTAGCAGTTGTCTAAATACATTCTACGATGTTTGAGTGGGTGATATAGTGCTCTTCACAGTATACACTGACAAAAGGTGCTTTATAGAAAAAACAAATCTACAAAATAAAAGGGCATGACTGTGGGCCTAAATTGGCATTAGGAGCACTGTGTGTCGCATCTCTAGCTGTTATTCTAATTTGTTTTAGGTTTCTTTTGAGACATCTTGATTCTTTTATTTATGTTGATTATGTGTATCATTCTTCGTCATTGTATGTAAGCTACCTTTGATATGCTTCATGTGTCTTGTGTGTGTGGCACCCAAGAGGCAGGGCCACCTGCCAGTCACCACCAGGCGCTGCCCTCCGCCCTATCAATCCTAAGGATCCAGGCAGTTAAATGTGGTCGGTACATTATATGTGCTGCCTGTTGTTGAGTTTGCTTGTTGTTGTTATTGAATTATTGCATTTTTGACCTTCTTGCTGTTGTTTTTGACCAATCTATTCAGATTGTGTTTTGAGACTTCGTTTGTTACTGGATTGCCTCTGTTTTTAAACAGACTCTTTTGTGCCTTTCTGCTCTTTGAGCTTTCTTTTTATATAGAGCATTTCTTGAAATTCACCTTTTATTTATACAGATTCTTTCTTTGCCCTTTTTGTCTCCTAGCCCAGGGTTTTTTGGCCATTTCTTTTCAAGACATTTTTTAACCTTAATTTAGTAGTGCAGTTTGGCCCTGGTATAGACTGAAGCCAGCCAGTGGTAGTGGATCTCAGGCTGCCTTTGTGTGCATCCCCCCTGGCCATTTTGGAGACTTCAAACCACTTTAGTCATTCTGAGGGAATGGATTAAAATGTCCCATTGTTTAGAACCGAGCTACAAGCTCTAATATTGTCTAGACATTTTGTTTTTAAAACTAGCTGATCTGAGAATTTCTTTTTTTAATTTTTACTTTATTCATTTTGGCACAGTTTCAGTTTTGTTTTGTACTTCTGCTTTGGTGGCCATTTCTAGACATTGGTGTATACATTGATGGGATGTGTCTAACATGTGCATATGATGTCATGGCCAACACCACCATTGTTAGAATCTTCAGTATTTGTTAGTTTTTTATGGTGGTTGTGATGGTCCCTGTTTTAATATTTAGGCATTTTCTACCTCAAAGATTATGGTTATGGATGGCAATGGATCATTTCCCAGATTATTTTACTTATTTATTAGTAGTACTACTTTGAGCTCCTGTTGCTAGGACAGCACCTGCGTTGCTAGGGGTGTGTCCTCTGAAGTTGTGAACTGTCAATCACAACACAGCAGGATAAAAGTGCAGCTGAAAGTTGTTTCTGTATCCGAGTACACAGATTCCCCCAAATGCTCCTGCTGCTTCTTTGCTTAAAATACTCTTTTTGATTCTTCAGTCTTGAAACATCTTTTGACCTTTTTCTGACTATGAATTTCGTCTCATGTTCTGGTTTTAGTTGCAAGTAGTTTTGATCTTTGCTTTGTTTTTGACTTTGCCTCTTCTCCTGGTTGCCTACTAATTCATAGTACTTGATTTTTAAAGCACAACAACCAGCATACTGTTGTTATCCTTGTGGAGTCTGCATATTGTCCCCATGTCAAAATAATTGTGATTATGTTATGATGATAATTTTTTACCCCTTTTTGGAGTCATATTATTCTTTCTGTTAGAATTAAAACATGTCTCTTTCTAACGCAATTTTATCTTTTTTTTAGCAGGCCCCGACATTTTGTGGATTCCATTGCTATTATGTGTCCTCTGGCTGATGGGGGCATGTTCACAGAGATCGTTACCCTGACCTCGTTAAGTTGAGAGTTTAAAGGTCAACTTGAGCAGCTACTGTATGTTTTATCTGAGTTTCATACAAAATCCCTGTGAAACTTGCACTTTGTTTTTCCTACTTAATTTTTCTTGTATTTGAATCTTTGGCAAAATTTTAATTACAATTTAGCCATTTGTTTTGGTTTCATGTAAGATTGACTTGATTTCCTGGTTTAAGACCTTTGCATTTTTTCTGATTAATGTTTCATATTCAGGTCCTTCATCATTTCTGTTATCTAGAGCAGAAAGACATGGTGATTAGGTTTATTGGCATTTCCAAATTAGCTCCTGTAAGAGAGTGCATGAGTGGACCCTCCGATGGACTGGCACCTTGTTCAGAGCTGTTTTCTCCCTTCTGCCCAGTGCTGCCGGCTTAGGCTCTGGCCCTGGTGACCCTGAATAGGATTACGTTGGTTTAAGAATGTTAAAACATCTGTTTTGTGCTTAAATCATGACAGAGTGACTGTAAGTGTTGGCTGTTTCTCTAATCTGACACCCTTGGCTGACAAAGTGGTATTCAGATCTGCTAAGAAATGCTAGCACAAACTTACAAAGCATACAGTAATCACATTTTTTTTAACTTAAATATTACCAGTCAAGGATTGCTCACTGCATGGCACAACAAAGATATTAAAAGGAATGAAAAAGAAATTCTACCCTGAATTTTATGAGCAGATTTGGTATCCCCCTTTTGTCCCATCTGTCTTTAATTTTACCCTTGAAGCTGAGCCCACCTCACTTCTTTTCACCTTGAGTTTGGAGACTCCTTATGTGGCGAGTGGGGCCGAGTTTCAGGGTTCAAGTGAGTGGGTCTGCTTTTTTTTTGATTTATCACAGCATCAGCTACAGTAGGTGGTATCTTGCTGCTAGGATTTTATCAGACGTCAAGCACAGATCAAAAGAAACTTCCTTCATATGTGAGCCGTCAGTCCGCATTCCATTAGCTACACCCCTCTGAGCCGACTGGTTAAAAGAAAACCACTCCGACCAAAACACTTGGTTTTCCTATAAGGTGTGAAGGTGAGAGAAATGACTTTGTATTTATAAGTAGATCATGCCTGCTTTGCTACCGGGGGTAGGTGATTTAAAATTACATTCCTGCACAGATTATATGAACAATAAATTAAAACCAGTCTGTTGGTCATACTTTGATTCCTCTCAGTCCTGTCATCATTTCTCAAGAGCCACTTCCTGCACCTTTAGCCTCAACTGATTTCCTCATATTTACGCCCCAGAAAGCCCCACAGCACAACTAGTCCTTCCAGTTTTTAGAGGAAATCCACTCACATGTACAGTACATTTACTCACTGCCCTTTTATTATGTCACAGATTAAAAGACATGGAAAAAAGAACCTGAAATGATAATTTATACCGATAGTGAATTAGGTTTTACAAAAAAATAAAAGCAAAACTCAACTTAACAGCACCTTGCGTTGTAATACTTTCAGTTTCAAAGAGTTCTTTTATATATGGCTGTGAGTTTTAAAACTGTTGACCTGCAATGGATCAAAGCATAGACTGGCTGAATAAAAAGCTACTCATTTGCTCCTTACTGTCAA
Organism: Polypterus senegalus; assembly: GCF_016835505.1. Classification (NCBI taxonomy): domain Eukaryota; kingdom Metazoa; phylum Chordata; class Cladistia; order Polypteriformes; family Polypteridae; genus Polypterus; species Polypterus senegalus. Next base: position 34,039,157 of record NC_053170.1, on the reverse strand, counting down.
ATTTTTGGGTAACACTTTAATTTAGGTACTGAAAAATTGCATCCATTACTCATTTGCTCTTATGCAACAAGACTTTAACAAAGGTATCTTTTGATGTTTATAACACTTAAAAATCATCAGTAAACTCTGGCCTACTAAAATAACTTTACTTTAAAATAGTCAGAGGTACTTATGTTAGATTTTTTTTGATATTGCATACTTTAGTATAGGGCTTGTGAATCCTTCATTTTCATAACTAATTTTACCAGTGTATCAAATGCAACACTGTACAGAGAAGAGCCACTTTACTGACACTTTGTAGGTGTTATGTACACCAAAAGATGCCATTATTAAAGTCTTATTATGTAACAGTAAATGAATAATAGATGCATGTTTGAAGTACCTAATCTAACGTGTTACCAATTTTTATAATAGTAGAACATTAGAACAATTGTGATGAGAATAGACCAGTTAATCTAACAAGCTTGTCCATTCAATTTCCCTGGATTGTCTATAATAATAACATAGATAGATAGATAGATAGATAGATAGATAGATAGATAGATAGATAGATAGATAGATAGATAGATAGATAGATAGATAGATACTTTATTAATCCCAAGGGGAAATTCACATACTCCAGCAGCAGCATACTGATAAAAAACAATTTTAAGTGATAAAAACGCAGGTAAAACAGACAATAACTTTGTATAATGTTAACGTTTACCCCCCCAGGTGGAACTGAAGAGTCGCATAGTGTGGAGGAGGAACGATCTCCTCAGTCTGTCAGTGGAGCAGGATGGTGACAGCAGTCTGTCACTGAAGCTACTCCTCTGCCTGGAGATGATCCTGTTCTTTGGATGCAGTGGATTCTCCATGATTGACAGGAGCTTGCTCAGCGCCCGTCGCTCTGCCACAGTTGTCAAACTGTCCAGCTCCGTGCCTACAATACAGCCTGCCTTCTTCACCAGTTTGTCCAGGCATGAGGCGTCCCTCTTCTTTATGCTGCCTCCCCAGCATACCTCCGCGTAGAAGAGGGCGCTCGCCACAACCGTCTGGTAGAACATCTGCAGCATCTTATTGCAGTTGTTGAAGGATGCCAGTCTTCTAAGGAAGTATAGTCGGCTCTGTCCTCTCCTGCACAGAGCATCAGTGTTGGCAGTCGAGTCCAATTTATCATCCAGCTGCACTCCCAGGTATTTATAGGTCTGTACCCTCTGCACACAGTCGCCTCTGATAATCACGGGGTCCATGAGGGGCCTGTATCTCCTAAAATCCACCACCAGCTCCTTGGTTTTGCTGGTGTTCAGTTGTAGGTGATTTGAGTCGCACCATTTAACAAAGTCCTTGATTTGGTTCCTATACTCCTCCTCCTGCCCACTCCTGATGCAGCCCATGACAGAAGTGTCATCAGCAAACTTTTGCACGTGGCAGGACTCTGAGTTGTATTAGAAGTCCGATGTATATAGGCTGAACAGGACCAGAGAAAGTAACATCAAGTCGAGATGTTAAAGTCCTGCCCTCTAGCACACTACCTGTCAATTTATTCAACGTGTCTACGGTTCTTTATGTGAAGAAAAGTTTCTTAGGACTTCATTTGTGATAAAACATTTGAAAAGATAATTCACATTAAGCTTGATGACTGAAAATAATAACTGATAACTGATTGTCTCTTCTGGTTTTCATCCTGAGCTAACTTTGCCAATAGCACCTTTAGTTTAATTATTGCAAAACAACATACTGTTACACCACATTCTCAAACGTGCTTAATCCATTTCAAGGTCATGAGGAAGCCAGAATCAGATCTCGCACATATTAAACATTTTTTTCATGGACTTACTTCTCATCATTGTTAAATATTTAATAATTGGTATTTGGCCTGTGAAAGTTAAATATTTAATTTATAAGCTGAAGGACTGATGTAAAAATGTGTTAACCTAATATAGTGTAGTTTTACATTTCTCAAGCTCACTTAATCCAATCGAAGGTCATCATCTATTCCCACAGCATTAAGTGCAAGGCAGGAACCAGATGTGGTTAGGGAGCCAGTCCATCACCGGCCACTTGCAGACAAAATCAAAAAATTTCAGATGCTCGGGATTCAGCCCTGGACAATGTGCACCCAAAGCAAGTGTACAAGATATACTGTACTACTGTGCTACCAATATGTTAATTTAATCTGTATACATAAAACCACAACCTTTTTGTTTGCCAATCATGTGAAAATGGCTGAACCAATTGTCAAAAAATGTGCATGTATGTTGACATTGGCTCAGTTTAAAATATTGGCAATACTGTGTATCAGGGATTGGGTTTGTAATGTGGGGATGCACCGCAAAAAAACAGTGCTGAAGCAGGGACTACAGCTCCCATCAGTGTGCTCGGACTGGTGGGTGGATGACTTTTCAGATTTGTACAGGCCAAAGCAGCATCTAATCTAAGATCGTAAGTAAAGCATTTTTAGCTAATTTGAATTATAATTTCATTGCTGGATTACAGCTTTTGTCCAAGAGTGCATCTTGAGTTGAGCAGTTAAAGTCACTTCAGTACATGAGCAGAGGTACTGAGAATGCAGACACACTTCTTCTTTTTGGGCACATACACCATCAGCATGGTACTGCCAGATCTAAACACTAGCATGGAGAATTGCTTGTGTACTTAAGTGACTTTAGCTGGAGGTGAAAGCTCCTGTCACACTTTATGCAACTGATGTTACGGTTCTGCCTTTGTCCAGAAACGGTTTTATAAGCTTTATGACCACAGTCTTGGAAAGTCTTTCTCCCTTGGGACAACTGGGATCTTTTCCTAAATAAGGAGTGGCATTGCACATGTACTTTGTCAGCATGCCCATGATGATCAAACACAGGAAGCTCTGCTGTCTACTTGTGACTTTATGTTGTAGGAATATTAGTAAATAAATTAGGATAGATAGGTAAATAACATTCGATCTGCCTTTTATATAAGTAACATGCAAATGTTTTTTATATAAAGACCTTCACAAAACATAATCACAAAAAGTACTTTGAACAATACCTTAGCGAGCTCTTTAGGCAAAAAATGTTTTGCTGAAGGACAAGCATGTAGCAGATTCACTGGCAGGATGATGCTGGACCTCTTGCTGCATCAAATTAATGCCATCTTTCACCTTTACATCTGGTGCAGCTGCGTTGTTCTTATATGTGAGTGGACGTTTCTTGCGGGGAGGGCTTCTGTTCTCTTTCTCTGATAAAGAGCCCACATCCACATCTGAGTTCACCTTTGTTATAGCACGTCTTTATTTGAAAACTAACAGTGTCAGATCAGGGGAAGCATGAACGTGACTGAGAAAATAAAAGTGAATAATAAAACAAAACACTAACTTTTACAAGTACCATAAATTTACACCACTTGTTACAGACTTAAATAAATCAAATGTATGTTTTTATTCTATAATAGTAATAATAATAGCCACTCACTATTCAAAACAGTAAATGCATGAAGGATCCGGGATTGAACCCACAACCTCTCAACTTGGAGACAGCAGTTCTTAGCTCTGCACCAGCCAAGTGCACGTGTGTGTCGTACCCTATCCCAATTTGTTTTACTTTGGTTAAATTCTAGAAAATAGTGCACTTGTTTTATTATATCTGTGTCTTTTGTGAAAGTGTTTATTTGATACTTGGACTTCAGTCTTCACACATTATACACTTCACATCGACATTTTGTCATTAATAGTATGACATGAAAAAGTTTCTGTTTTCGTTATGTGGTCAACATTTCTTGCTTCGCATTTCCTGTCATCCTACATTTACACAGATCGTTGCAGACACCTCACTCCCAGATATACAGACTTGAGCTGGGAGAATTTTGTGTACGACTAAAGCTGCGTCGGTGGGGATGAGGATGAGGATCGCAGGCTGCCTTCTGCCAGTACTGAAAACAAAACACGCTGATGAGGAGGTGCGAGGGAATTTAAGGTGGCCCAACATTATGCGTTTTTTCATAGACTTCACCATGTTGAATTTTACTGTTTATTTTTATCTGGACCCTTTTTGGGTCCACAATAGGTGTACAATGTTGTTAAACCCTTACCAGGCATTGTTCATTTCTTTGCACCATTAAAAAACCTTTAAAACTCATAACACACACTTTTTAGCGAGATTTGTTTATTAAGAAAGTAAAAATTTTCCCTCAGTTTTGCAAATCTATGAGAAAGGAAACTTGGCTGTTTCACACACTACTAATTATTATTTTACTAGCAGAATACCCGCGCTTCGCAGCGGAGAAGTAGTGTGTTAAAGAAGCCAAGTTCAGAAGAATGCTTCTGAGCAGACCGACTTGGACTGCAGAGCAGGGCTAGTCGTACGCTTTCCACATTTTCAGGGGTACGTGCCGTTTGTGTAGCCCCCGGCAGTCTTTTGTTCATTAGTGTACCTCGCATAAAAAGTGCAATAACACAACATAGGATAGTGTTATAAGCAGGAACAGCTTTATTTCTGTGGATATTGAAATGGCAATGAAACTCACACTGAACTGTGGTAATAGAGTGGTTGTTCTTGACAAAACAGTCGTACGCAAAAACGTGGTGTTCTATCGTCCACGGCCCCATGGCTTCAACTAAAAAGAAAATAAAAAAATGCTAAGATTTCACGAACCTAACACCACCTACCACACATCTGTCACTCCACCTAGTGGTGAGTTCTAGCCATTTCAAAGATGTCCGTCCTTTCTGCCTCACCCTGTACTTTACAAGCACAGTACCATTACACTGTATGCTTTTTTTTCTTTTAACTTTACCACTGTCTCTCAAACCCCAAACATGGAAAAACAGGACAGACAAAGGATGGATAGCTATTATTACTGGAGGAGTATGAGCAGAAGTGTCATTTGAATTGAGTTGAACAGAATGTAAGTGACTTGCTCAGAGCCACAGAACTCGCAGCCTTTCAATTCCTATTCATTCCCATTAACCTCTAAACAACACGGCCTGCAAAGGGTCAAGGATAAGTCAGTGGGAGAAGACTAATAATATTAAGGAGGTGAAAGACACTAGCTGGTCAATTCCAAAGTGCCACAAAAACATGTGGTGAATAATATCTGTATGGCTATATTCAAGGACCACAGAGAAATCTGAATTTTCATTATTAGTGTGTATTAACTGGAGTCTCAAATAAGGTGATAAAGGTCTGTGGCCTACACAAAAAAACACAACTACAAATGTAAGCTTAGACCTTCACTGGCCAGCCATAAAACAGCTCACCCCATGGTGGCGAGTTCCCACAATGCTACCTTAAGGCTGCAGCCTACACGGGCCTAACAATGAGAAGCTTTCTTTTTAATTTCAAAACACTACAGATGTCTCAAAATGCCCAACAAGGAAGGGAAAGTGGTAAAAGCCTGCCTTACAAACAAATGGACAAAGACATTTGAAAGTAGTAATGTAAGAGCAAAAGCACAAAAAAAAACCTTGAATCCAAAGAAAGAAAAAAAAACTCTCAAAATCTCCACTATAAAGTCAATGCTCCGCTGCTGGGTTTCACTTCTGAGTGAGAATACAAAGCCAGAGGTGGCATCAAGATGGCCCAGCCTCCTGAGGTGCCCCACACAAAGCAAATGAAATGGAGGAACATATAAAGTTGCAAGAGATTATCAATAAATAATAAACAAAACCAACACAATGCATAACATAAAAAATAATAATTCAAAATTAACAAAAACAACAGAAAAAATAAATACAAGCCAAGGAACACAGCAGCGAGGAAGCCAGTAAAACAGGAGAAGTGGAGAACAGTCTAAAGTACTCTGGAGCATGTGAAGGTGATGTGACAGGATGGGCAAGCTTCTCAACGGTGAGGGTTGTACAGGAATGGTGACAGCACACACAAGTGGGTGAGGTCAGTTCATTTAGGGTCATTTGTTAAAAGAATGTTTTTAAAGTAAACAGGTTCTATTGTGTCAGTTATGCCTCTTAAACAAACAAAAAAATGTCATTGTCATTAAAAACAATGCCTGTGTCGACTCACAGCACCCAAAAATGGCACACCTTTTATTTCTAGAAGCTCAGAAAAGAGTCACGCCATTAAACTTGGTATTCCTGCAATGGGCTAACGTAATTGCACCATATGTCTGCCCTAGCATGATGCATTGCAGCAAGGGTCACATTTCAAATACAAACATCTAACAATCCTCCTCCAGACTGCTATAGGGAGAGAACAAAATTGATTTTCTAAAGCAGACAACACATTCTTCTAATAAGATTACACAAACCGAATACCCATTTTCTGGTCGGGAAGGCGGGGGAGAGGGTTTATGAATATTTCGCAATTCAAATATAGTTAGGTTTTGTGGCTTTTATGGGAGGAATGTACCTCATTTAAATCAGTTTTCATTTTAAAACATAAAACTGTGCAAAGCCCTGCTTATCCATGTTGCTCTTTATGGACTATTCTTCATGTTAATTTCTATTTGGAGTCAGATCTTTTTTCTTTATTGGGCAAAGTAGCTGATGAGCTCAGAACACCCTTTTAGTTTTAAATGAATCTCTAAAAGTAATAGACTTGCGATACGAGCAGCACAATTGGAGGCGATTCATTAGTCGTTTCTTTCAACAGCCCAGCTGAGCCATGATCATTAAGAGAATGGTTATTATCAGGGTTTGCACTTCACTAAAATGATCTTCAGCTCTCTAATTGGCAAATATATAATCCTAGTATTTTACTCAGAAGCATAATGCATTTTGATATGTTCATTTTCAGTAGCTACTGTAACCCAAGTTGCTGGATAATAAAACGCCGAGACTCACTCAGCCAACTCACTGCAGGCCTTGGCTGGATTACGGCTCCCATTCCAAGTAACGACAACAGTAACATCTTGTGGCTGGAAGTTTTGAGAAAGCACCTAAGTGGGCAAGTAGAAAAAAGCTGTTAATTCAGTTGCATGACTCTTCGGACCAAATACGTTATTGAAGTTTGAAGAGGCAAACAATTGCAAAAGTGGAGTAAGTCATAGGCATGAGCTACTAGAGGCCACATGATTTAAAATGGTGGATATGAGATTCTTATAAGGTGTCTTTGTGATATTAGGAGACAGCTGAGAAGTTCAAATGTATGTGAAGAGAGGCAAAATGGGAATGACCTGACATCCTTAAAGACTTGGAGACCAGAACTCATTGCCAAAGAGAAGTGAGGTCATTGAAGGTCCACAAAGGGTCAGTCAAATATGGTATACTGTAAATATTAGACATTAAAACTTTTGGAGCATGTAGTAATCAGTTTGAATTAAACTGCAGTCACTTGACAGATGGGATAAGGGGAATGAAAAGGCCAGCCTGATTACAATTAAATCCTCTGGTTAAGATGCTCCTAATTTGTTGTAGTGATTTTGGCCTTCTTGCTGTTCTGCCAAGAAATGGGAAAGGCAGGGCTGAAAGAAAAAAACTGCCAAGGACAGGAAATAAAAAAAAAAAAAATTCAGACTTTAAAATGTGCATGGAGTCAAAAGGATGTGGTAGTTGGTACCAATGCTCTACCGCCAGGCTGCTCTCCTGTATATGGAAAAGTCTTCTTGGATAAAGGAGCATTGGACTCATCGGATGAAAAGATTCCCTCATTAGACTGGATGGCCAGCACAGACTTCACTATAAGAAGCCCAAGAGTGGGCAGGTGGCCAGTTGTTCCGAAGTCTCCAGGACTGTGCCTTTATTTTTTAACATTTTAATCTCCACCATTACCAACTGGGTATAGTTTGTCAATTAATTAATGGACAGACATTGTTGGTATCTATTTATGTTTAACCTGTTTCTACCTTGCTCTCCGAGTGTTTTAACAAATCTGCATTTATATGTGTACCAGTTCTGTGTTTATTAATCACTATAATCTGCACTTGCACTTTAACTGAGAATTGTTCACAGCACTCTGCACCTGCATTATCCTTATATTATTTCACTTGTGTCCATCTGTGCTTCATATAAACAATGGTTGTCACAACTACTATATCCCTCCACAACAATAGCAAGGAATCTGTGTTCCTGGCAAAGGTTTGGTTTGAGGCTTATCTTCAAGTCTTCAGGTCTTCAATGTAACCAGTTATCGACTGTGGTATTTGACTGTTTATTCAGTGCATACTTTGTTACTGACCGAAACTGCATTGTGACACTACCATCTTATACCTCTTTTTTCCTTCACTTCAACATAAGCTTCCCGATAAAATGAAAAGGTACATACAGCATAGCTGCAACCAACAGAAACGGTCTCGCTGGCCTACATACTCAGACCACGCACAGAAGCAGAAACATCTACATCACGCCAGACCAACCAGCACAGGAAAGATGCCTTAGAACAACAAAGACAACGTATGACAAACCACAGAGTGACATTACCCAAAGATCAGCGGCAGCAAATCTTGCATCTAGATAGTGAACGAAAAATGAATTACACTCTCAACCTTTCTGAGAGTAGCGGCAAAGTGGCAGACGACAAGAAATATATTACGACGGAAAAACTACAGGGATTCCACAACACTGACAACTCAAAACAAGATATTCCCTTTATATTATGGTGTAGGCAATTCCCCATTCATTTAGCATATTGTATGACAATCACCAAGCCACAATGACAAATGTTTAATAACGTCGGAGTTTATCTGCCAGGCCTGGTTTTTACCCATGGCCAGCTGTACACTACATTTTCCAGAGTTACATCAAAACCTGGGTTAAAGATAATGGTACTTTCAGGTTGCACACAGGCGAATATTTTACTTGACAACAACGTTTTTGCAACAAATTGCATTTTCCAACAATTATTATTGATGTCGATATACTACATTACCTGATGGCCACATTTCACACATACTGACTTACATGTGCCCTGCATTTCTTATCCAATATATTCTGTTAACCTGTTGTGAAAGAACGAGTCTCAACACACTGAAAAAGGTTTGGGGCAGCCTCCCGTGTATTGTTACTGGCTGCAAAAGATTTAAATTCAACACAATGATGTTGCTTGCTTGAGTTCTCAGAATGAACTGACCTAGTTAGGCAAGATGGAGGATTTTGTAGTCTGTAACCCGGAAGTGACTTCAGTCTGGGTGTCGGAACCAGAAGTGAAGTCAGTCTAGGTGCCGGAACAGGAAGTGACATCAGTCGGGGTGCCGGAACAGGAAGTGACGTCAGATCAGGCAGGTTTTCCCGTATTTGATCTGCAGAAATAACAGAAATAGGTTTAGAGCAAATCGCCACCCCCTGGCCTGGCAGGTAATCTCCTCCACTTGGTTCATTCAGCTCGCTCCTAGTTGCACGTGTGTGACACTGTTCATGTTACACTTTGTACTGTAAATATTCATGCTGTTGTAAGTGACTATAATAACATTCCATACTAATCATGCAACTATTCTAATATTGAGTCCTCTCACAAGTCACTACTTATTAAACTAATCTCCTTTCTTACTGTAACGTGTGATGATCTTTTCTCCCCCATGATCATTTCATAACGCCTTTATTCATCCGAAATTTTTGCAAGCACAATTTGCTAGTATAAAAATTAAGCTGCATTGTATTGTATTGTAAAAGCCAGCAAACTGAAAACAAAACTGAAAGTAGAACAACCAAAACGTAAACCAGAAGGCACAGTTAAAAACAATACTTATACCCTAAATACCTTCCAAAAACCACACCACAAAGAATTGTTATTATCTAGAAATGTAGAAACCGAGAGAATGTGCTGAATTTTATACAGGAAATGGGCCATGACATCACACCTATAACAAATCAGATTACCTAGCAGCTATGACCCATGAAAAAAAAAACACAGCAAATGGCAACACCTGCTATAAAATACTTTAAACATAATTGCAGTAAATAAACATCACAAAAATAATGAAGTTAAACAAGGTTTAAAGTAAAGATACACACAGAGATAACTCATAATACAAGCAAATAATGTCACTTGCCTGCCTATTGGACTTCACGTATTCAGAGTTAAGCCTGAACAGTACTTGGGACAGCATTCAGCTTCCATCTAGTGGATAAAATAACATCACGCTGCTGCGAAAAAAAGTGAATATTTCCATAGTAACTTATCAATATTCATGAGTGGGGCAAAGCCTTCAACCAAACCACACAATGGCATGTAAACAATAAAATGTAAATCCAGTTTTAGAGCAAACTAACACTGAACCATTAGTTAAATCAAGCGGTAGCGATGACAATGTGAATTGGTCATCAGACGTTCACATGGATAGTGAAAGTGATGCATACACCATAACTGTAGTAATAACGCATTGGGAATTCAACTGCATGAAGCTTCAGTGTGGCAAAAAGGCAAATGATTGCAATCAAGCGGAAAGAAAAGAACAAAGTTAGCATCCTAAGCACTGTTCACAATGCAGCAACTGTCATTCTTCGTGTCACAAGAAATGTGGAAGTCACTAAGTCTGGCACTGTACAAAAACAGAATGGGTGCTGCAAAAAATGAAATTGAAGCAAGTCATAAGTATTTATATCATGGCATTAAATCTTGTTTTCCTTATTGTAAGAATTACTGATTTATCAAACAATTTGTATTATGATTTTTATGCTTACTTTAAGAAATCTGGTCAAGTAAATCTTGCTTACCCGTTTGGCAGATATTTGTGCTAAATAAAAGCTAAACAACTCCCATTTGTCTGGTTTTTGTATATGCATTTGGCAGTGTGGTGCAAATCTTGTAGATCAGGCATCAACATTCTACCTTCTAATGGACAAAAAACAGAAAACAATATAAGAAAAATACGGGGCGGTGTGTTCGTGACTGTTTTAAAACAGATCACACGAACGACGTGTACTAAATCTCCATCAGTACAGCAGTGGACACTCGTCATACCTTTCCTACTATATTTATGCTGATGTTTTGATATTAATATATTTCTGTTACACTTAATAACAATTGTTGGCTCAATTTTCTGTCAGTTGTTTAATTGTCAAATACAATCAACTTATAGACACATTTCAAATGCAGCCCCTCCAGTGGATGCCCTCTGATTCTTTGATGTCAGCCTCATCATCCACATCCACACACCTTACGTTTTTGTACTCTTGTCATAATTCAGTTTTATCAGCAATTAAAAGCTGCAGCCTTGAATTTATTTGTTCTTCACAGGTTACCATTTGTGGTGAAGCGTTGGTTTAAATATAAATGTGCACTGTTTCTTTAAAAAAAAAAAAATCACACCATATCTTTAAATGTAAAAAAGAAAAACCACTTTAATCTTTATCATATTCTATAGGCTACTGGGGATAGTCAGAAGATTTACATTATTTAAGTGAAAGATCATGCTGTTCTTTAATAAAAATGCATTTAAACCATTTGCTTAAATGGAAAGAAAATCGACCACAGCAGTACTTTATCTCCCCCACCCCGATAACGGCAGTATAATCATCTACCACTGAGATCTTTTTTTGTTAGTTATTTGAATAAGATAATGGCCAACCAGCACACATCTAAATCAGATTGGAGATCAAAACATACCAAAAACTAAGATGTATTTTTCTTTAGATACTTGATTTTTTTTTACTAGTTTATCCTTTATTCTGAGGCAGAGCAGATGTGAGTTTTCTTGCAGCGCAGTCTAAAATAATCAAGCTGCCATAATGTGAATCACTGATTCAGGCAGGCAGACTTGTGGCTGGACATGGAAGCTTAGTGGCTGAGCACCAGATGGTGTTGGAGTGATGTCATCAAAACAAAATGCCATTAAAAAGACAGTAATTTGTAAAATGTTAAGTAAATACAAGTGAATCACTTGAACTTAGACAGTCAAGTTGAAGAAAATGTACAATATGTAAATGGTGTACTTGACTGTAACCTCCTCTTTTTTTAAGATGCCTTGCGTAAAGATGTCAGCCACGTCTCAAGTAGTAATAATAATTATCACCTAGAAGTGAAACAATTCCATGAAATTCTGCTGATTCCTAGAGGCCTTGATAAGGTGCAGTTTCACAGGATGAAGCCACCCCTGAAATCTGTAAATCAGACGCTATTAGAAATATAATGGGTTCTCTCATCACTTCAAATACATGCCACATTTTTTTCAAAAATCATGTAGGAGAACCCAAAGAGTTCCATTTCTGTCTCATTAGATCATCTTTGTCCTGATGATCTTAGAGTCTTTTAAACTGTCATAGGCCTTTAACTTAAGAGTGGCTTCCATTGAGCTACTCCACAACAAATACCTGACTAGTGGAGTGCAACTGAGATGGCCGCCCTTCTGACAGGTTCTCTCATCTCAGCTGCTGTAGCTCTGTTTGAGTGACCAATGGGTTCTGGGTCCCCTCCCCAGCCAAGGCCCTTGGCCAGATTGAACAACTCTGGGAAGAGTCCTGCTGGTCCCAAACATCTTCCACATCACAGTTATTGAGACCACTGTGCTCCTGGAACTCTCAAAGCTTTAGAAATGGTTTTATGCCCTTGTCCTAATCTAGGCCTCACCACAATTTGATTTCAGAGGTCGACAGCTTGGTTTTCATCCTGACATGCAGTGTGAATTGTGGCACCTTATATTGTATACACAGGTAGATGTGTGCCTTTCTAAACAGTTTGCCACAGGTGGACTTCATTCAAGTTCTAGACACATATCAATGGTAATTAAAGCAAACAGAATTGTCTGATCAAATCTGGAGTACCTCAGCAAAGAGTCTGGCTACAGATGCTTCCCATCCAGTCTAACAGAGCTTGAGAGGATCTACCGAGCAGAATGGAATCCACATTGATCTGTGTATTACAAGTAAGCCTTAATTTTTAAAAAGACATAACATAACAACTTGTTAGGGTGTCTCCATCATTCTGGATATTTGAATTTTTTGCTGAAGTTTTTCATTTATTGGAGACTTTGACACTAGTGGTCTTTAAAGTACTGTAGGGTGAAGTAGCCTCCTCTGTAGAGCGCTATAACGGCAAGGCATTCATTTGCATGACCTTCCATTTTCTGTACCTACTCAATTAAGTAGCTAATCCCAGGAGGGCCTGATTCCTGTCTCTATAGAAACAGTGCACTGGGGGGCACACTGACACAGACGTCTGTATTCACTGGCACTGAGCAGCTCCAAATCTGACAGTTGATGTGCATACATCAATGTGGCGTGGACGACCAGAACACTTGACATCATCATGGACGTCATGTTATTTAAGGTTGAATGGATATTTTTAACATGTTGGACCCACCTCTGCTTTCTTCGAGGGTGTCTTGAGAAGATTTAGATCCAACTTTTTAGAACCCAAGGCAGAAGAAAATATAGAATTGTGTAGAAACTGTTATCACAATTTGACAAGTAACGAGAAGGTTAAAATTCAACAATTCTTATTGCTTGCAGTCTCTGAAAACTTGAACAAGAAGGGGACAAATGTAAATTAAGCAGTTGGGAACATTTCTGTCCTGCTGAAATGGCCTCTTTGTAATGACAGGGCACTCACATTTCTGCTTCACCCAGCATGCTGGCATTATTCTTAGAGATGTGTCAGCCATGATATACGAGTGGCACACGGCCTTCACTCTGTCTGGCATTGTTTCTGGTGGTGGTGGGGGTGGTTACTGACATCAATAGCAGGTGCGCACTGTAAAAACATTTACTAAAAATAAACCAGGGAGCTCTTATTAGTAATAGAATGCACAACTGAAAACCCTGTGGTTTGCTAATGGCATCTTTTAGTAGGCGAATGTAGAAAACAGGCGGCATTAGCGATGCCCATTCTTCCTGCTTTGGTGTCGGCTGCCAACACTAAAAGCAGAGTAAAAGCAACAGAGACAGAGAAAGGGTGGTGAGCAAACTCCCATTATGGTACAGGATGTAGTACATTATGCAGCACATTAAGCAATAACAATGCGGCCGTGATTCAATTAAAATAACGATAATACAAATTAGAGCCATCGCCACTGAGAGGTGGGGCCGGCATTGTGGAGTCTGCACACTTGTATTAGCAGAGGACAGATCTGCATTGCCTGTTATCTTTCCCTGGATATGAAGGTATGAAAATCATAAGATGCACTTCATTAAGTTTTAATTTGGAAAACTATATAGTCCAGCTAACCCTGCAGAAAATCAATGAATCGGTCAATACTCTCCTGCAGTAAAAATGCGGAGCAGCACAGATTTTACGACTCCAGTCAACAGCAGCCATAGCACAAATTCAGAAACTGAAATTATGGGCTTTGTGCAGAGGGCTTCTTTTTTTTCTGATAAATGCATTTTTCTGGAATTGAGTAAAATAATTACATCTGGTTTGATGTAAAAAATGGGAAGCACATACTGTATTGCTGTGGAGAGTCACTCCTGTTCTTTGAAGCACAGAACTCCTTAGTCTCTTTAAAGTACGATGCATGGTGCTATAGACATGAGTTTAAAAATAATTTGGAAAAACAGCTTCCTTACAATTTAGTATTGGATTGATAAATCTGTCCATCCATCCATTCTGCAAACTTGTATGTTCTATTTCAGAATTACAGGGGGCTAAAGTCTGTCCCAGTGCCAGTCCACGTCAGGGCACACAATCACTAATGGCAAGCCTGTTTACTGATCTGTCCCTCACCACAGTTACTGTATATCGTGGAGGTCTACAGAGAGTTCCTTGGACTTCATGGCTTGCTTTTTGTTCTGATATGCAGTGTGAGTTGTGGGACCTTAAATACACAGAAGTGTGCCTTTCAACACAGTCCAATGAATTCAGTTTGCCACAGGTGGGCTTCAGTTAAGTTCAGACACATCAAGGACAATTAAAGCAAACAGGAATATCTGACCTGAATTTGGAGGGCCACAAAGGTTCTGAATACTTACAGTATACAAATGGGAGATTTCAGTTTTGTATGATTAATAAATTTGCAAATCTTTCTGGAAATGTGTTTTCAGATTCATTCAGTATGGGTTATTGAGTGTATACTGATGTGCAAAAGTGGGAAATGTACAGTATCAAGTTAAAATTAAATCTACAACATAATAAAAAGTGAAAGGGTCTGAAGACTTTCTGAATCCACAAATGCATTAACATTTTTAGCAATCCTGATTGATCTTTGTATTTGAAGTAAACCTTAATTTTAAAAAGGTTAAAAAAATAACTTATCATTGTGTCTCCATCAGTCTGGACATTTGAGTTTTCTTACTGATTTATCTGAAGTTTTTCATATGTTGGAGACATTGACACTAGAGGTCTTTAAAGTAGGGTGAAGTAGTCTCCTCTGTAGAGTGCTACATGGAAAAGTCACTTTGTCCTGCCTTGAACCCGAGACTTTGGCTTTCAAACCCCTTTAATAAGTAAAGGAGGATCAGTATGGATGGATGCTGAAGTACTTGGGAGTATTAATAAGTCAGGTCAGTCACTTTAATTATTGTCACATAACTGGAATCACCAGCAGTAATAAAGTCTCCTCACAAAAATGAAAACCCACAAGCACTCTGTTAAGAGGTGATTCCTGCCTTGTGGTGAGTGATGTCAAAACAGAAACACACTTCTTGTGATCTTAAATTGCAGAACTAAACACATTAAGTTGGAAAATGGATCGATGGGAAAAAAAAACTCTTAAAATGGGCTTTACACTGGATGGGTGATGGGTGATAAGCTGTTGAACTTTATGGAGAAAGTCATTGACAGACATAGAGCAACATGTGGGATCTGTAGAAGGAATTAAAGTTGGGTAAGTTAGATAGATAGATAGATAGATAGATAGATAGATAGATAGATAGATAGATAGATAGATAGATAAGAGGCCATATATAACATAAGAATCGATAGATAGATAGATAGATAGATAGATAGATAGATAGATAGATAGATAGATAGATAAGAGGCCATATATAACATAAGAATAGATAGATAGATAGATAGATAGATAGATAGATAGATAGATAGATAGATAGATAATGCACTATATAATAGATGATAGATAGATAGATAGATAGATAGATAGATAGATAGATAGATAGATAGATAGATAGATAGATAGATAGATAGATAGATAGACCAGGGATGCTGGTCTATCACATGGCACACTAAAGCACACACCCACACTGGACCAATTTTAGTAAACAATCTGGCACGTCTGTCTTTAGAATGTGGCTGCAAACAGAAGTACCTACAAATGAAGTCACTAACTGTACCCAAACTCCTCAAGTTAAGAGGCAGCAGCCTTCCACTCTAAGGCTATTTTTGCCTTTGAACATTCCAAGTTAGTGTAACACTTTAGGGAGGGTTTTGTCGAACTTTACTAGTTAGCAGCTTATTTGCTCACAAGGGGTGGCTAAGCAGGGATGCTATATTTACCTCCTTCTGTTGGATGTGTAGCATGAACTGAATTCTTTGTCAGCGAGGTTTTTCTGTATCTGATGTCATCAGCTGTGAGGGGACTGCAGCCTCGTCCTTTGTATTTCTCGAGGACAACAAGTCACTTCTGCTCCCTAAAGATTGGACTTTTACGTCGTTTCAACAGTGAGTATCTTTTCATTGTTTCTTGTTGCTTTGCTCTCCTTTTGAAATATTTCAGCAGCAAATGTGTAGAAGACGACATCAGGCTTGGGAAACTTTTCCACGGTGAAGCCAACCCAATTTAAATGAAGAGAGGTTACATTTTAACTCACACATGTCACCTTTTTCTGAAGTATGGGGAGCTAAAGGATGGATTTCTGTCAGCTGGACTCATTGCTGAGCCAAAGGGTTCAAGTGCTGTATCTTAATATAAAGCAGCATGTCAAGTTACGTGTTGCCTGCTGGTTGCCCTATTATCTAAAGGTCTACAAGTTAATGATCTGCAAGTGTTTTTTTAAAACCAAGCTAATGATAGTTCATGACCCTTTGAAATGTTAAATGAAAAAGACTCACTAATCTTAGATATGCCTTCATTAACTTAAAGTATAAATCACCAAAAAGTGATTTTCTTTCTGGTATGAGTGAATTCAGAATTAATAGAAGTTGTGTTCAACTTTGGCCTTTCTAGTCATCCATGGGGAATAAAAATACAAGCCATGAAAATTTCATTTTTTTATGAAGTGTAGAATGTAGATACTGAACAAAATTTTAACGTGGGAGCACAATCTTCTACCTATATCTACATGCATGTCTAATGAACTAACTGCATACAAATAATGCAAGTCATATATTTAACAATAATTATTTTGATCTATTTTTGACTGAAACATATGTTGACTTTGCAAAGTCACAAGCTGACCTTGACAGACTGTTACTGATATTACCTGTAAGAGCCTGTGCACTGCTGCAGACACATAAATCACAAAGTTCACTGGCTGAAAGAAAAAAACTGCTGTGGCATTTGTGGATATTTTAATTGTATATTAAGATCATTCATGGACATGACATCACGGCACAACCGGGACACGGCAAGCATCCAGTTTATGATATTGTCCATGTACACTTTTCATACTGTGATCTCCAGCATGCACTCAAACAGATTGGAGCTCAGTGTGATTTGGTTAGGATGCAAATTATTCATTCACTCCTTCATTCATTTTCTGACACACTTACCCAATTCAGGCACCCAGTTAATCAGCAGCTTTATATCAGAGGTCAGCGCCTCTGCTGGAAAAAGGTGACTTCCTCCCCACAGCTGCCCTGAGCGGAAGAATTCAAGAGTGAGATGGGAATCATTGGGAAGGTGAGCAACAAACTGGTGTAGCTGAAGGAAGTTTCTCTTGATTGTCCTGGTGAAGTAGGAAGTCCTCAGATGAAGCTTTTGATTTTGTTGATCACTCTTCTGTACATCCCTATTCTCACCTATGGTCACAAGCTGTGTATAGTGACCAAAAGAGCAGTTAGAATGCCATGAGGACCTTCAAACTCATTCTCTACAATAATGTTGAAGAGCTCAGTCATACAGGAGAAAAATCAGAGTTTAATTGCTACTCCTCTGGGTGAAGAAGATTAGCACCTTCCACAAAGGGGGTGCCCACTCACGGCAGACCCAGTACATGCTGTAAGGGTTATCTAGAGCTTATAAAAAGTATTCACCCCTTTATGAAGTTTTCACATTTTTTGTTATATTAGGTAATAGAAAAAATGTAAAACATTAGCTATCTCTTGACCTGGGTGTAATTTCAGTACCTTTCCTCGGAATCCTTGTATGTCTGAATCTCTCCTGACCAGTACCTCCTCTTAAAAAACATGTACTCATAGAGCCTCCTTCACAGACTTTGTCATTTTTAGGTACCTTCCTTGCCTCCTGTCTGCTTTTATATGTCCTGTTTTTGAAGGTGACTCTCAGCATGACCTCCTATGCTGTTACTCCTCCTCATGTGTCTTTCACTTGCCATTTCTCTTTCGATTCTGTCACCAAAGCCAAACTGACCAATCAGATTGGTCATAGGGACCGGACACATACACACTCACAGACCTTAGTGTTTGATTATATTACAGAACAGTAGACTGCGGTGGGCTACCACCCTGCCTGGGGTTTGTTTCCTGCCTTGCGCCCTGAGTTGGCTGGGATTGGCTCCAGCAGACCCCCATGACCCTGTAGTTAGGATATAGTGGGTTGGATAATGGATGGAAGGTCATGTTACTTCACACAACTTTTAGCAAATTTCTGCCATTTACATAAACTTAGGCAGTCATGTAACTCCAGTCCAAGACTTGCCTCGACAAAGTCAAACAGGTCTGATTTTTTTAGTTAGGATATAGCGGGTTGGATAATGGAATGATGGATAGAACAGTAGATAACATTTAATCACCCTGAATTTAATTTGTCTTTTGGACACTGACCAACAGAAAGACTCCTTAATGTCAAAGTGAAAATAGATCTCTGAAAAATGATCTCAATTAATTACCAATATAAGAAGCAAAATAATTGATCACATAAGTATTCACTCCCTTTAAAATGAAACAAATAAATCATTACTGGTGAAGCTAGTTGGTTTAAGAAGTCACAGAATTAGTTCAATGGAGGTCACCTGTCTGTAGTTGTGGGGTTTCAACTGACCATTGCTTAAATGCACCTTATCTGGAAGGTGCCACTTGTCATGAGTCAAAATGGTGGTCTAATCTACACAATGAAGACAAAAGGAACACTCTAGGTTTTAAGTCTGTTTGCACAGGTCTCTATCAGCTTTGAATATCTGAACACTACAGTTCTTCTTAATGAAACTTGTGTCAAATTGCATAGGAATTGTGAGCAAAGAGCCTTTTTCAAGTCCAGCTCTGACTAGGTTAATCCAGGATATTCACGGTGATCCTCTGCAGGCACTCCTGTGCACTTTTGGCTTCAGTCTGGAAAACAATTCCCCTAGCGTACAGGTTTCTTGCAGACTGGTTCTCCTCCTGGATTTCCCTGTATTTTGTTTCATACATTTGTCCTTCAGAAGACTTGCTTCACTGCAGCAGGCCCTGCATCTCATCAGCATGCTTCACGGTGGGAATGGTGTGTTAACATTTGACTTACAGTACAGCAAACAGTCTAATGTACACCTGGTCACATCTGACCATAGACCCTTCTTCCAGCTAACCTCAGAGTCTCCCATGTGTCTTCTGGCAAACTCTAGTCAAGATGTCACATGTGTCTTTTCTCTTTGCCACTCTCTCATAAAGCTGTGACTGGTGAAGCACCTGTGCAGAAGTTATTATCTGCCCAGTCTCTCCAATCTTATCCACTGTAACTTGTAACTCTTTCAAAGTTCTCATAGGCCTCTTTGCCTCCCTCACTTGTCTTCTTCTTGCACAATCACTCAATTTTTGTGGACACTTTGCTATTGTATCTAGTAAGATGCTGCAGATGTTCTACCAGACGGTTGTGGCGAGTGCCCTCTTCTACGCGGTGGTGTGCTGGGGTGGCAGCATAAAGATGAAAGACGCCTCACGCCTGGACAAACTTGTTAAGAAGGCAGGCTCCATTGTAGGATTAAAGTTGGACAGTTTAACATCTGTGGCAGAGCGACGGGCATTAAGCAAACTCCTGTCAATCATGAAGAATCCACTTAACAGTGTCATCTCCAGACAGAGGAGTAGCTTCAGTGACAGACTTTTGTCACTGTCCTGATCCACTGACAGCCTGAGGAGATCGTTCCTCCCCCACACTATGCGACTCTTCAATTCCACCCGGGGGAGTAAATGCGAACATTAATTTTATTTTAATTTTTTTTCTTTTTTTTTATTTTTATTACTATTTAATTTAATATTGTTTCTTTGTATCAGTATACTGCTGCTGGATTATGTGAATTTTCCCTTGGGATTAATAAAGTATCTATCTATCTATCTATCTATCTATCTATCTATCTATCTATCTATCTATCTATCTATCTATCTATCCATCTATTGGCAGATTTACAACTCTGTCCATTTCTTAATGACTGATTTAAATTGACTCAAAAATATTTGTGTGTCATATTATTGGGGGTGAGTACTATTGCATTCACTTATTTTGTGATTATTATTAAAGAGTGTTTTTTCTGTTGATCAATAACAAACAAAAGCCAAATTAACTCCACTGTGATGCAACTCTGTACAACAATAAAATATGAAAACTTCCCAAGGGTCGAATACTTTTTAAACACTCTGTACCTATTCATCATGCTAGAGAGACAAGATGTTCCACACACCTACCCGGATGGGCCTCCTCACCCAATTGCTGTTGTGCAGTGGGCGACCTCTGTACCACACCAGTTCTGATCCCCAACAAGCCTGACCCCATTAGGACTCCAATGGGTTTGTCTCTTCCGGGGATGTTGCATCCTCTTCGGTACTGTGTCTCTATGGAGAATCCATGGGTACCGCTCAAATGAGTGATTGCTCATGGAGTCCTGAATGAGGCACATTACTTGCATTGTGAGGGAGCGTCAGTTATGGCACTACAGCCATGTGGTGTGACTCCCAGAGGGTGATCTGGCTCGCAGGATCCTCATTGCTGAGGACCAGAGTGGCTGGACCAGGCCAAGGGGACTCCCATATAACATTTGGCTGCAGCAGACAGATGGTCATTTCCAGAGGCTGGGACTGGGGGGGTTGCCAACCAGGATCCCAGACTGTTTCGTCATATGGTGGGTGCGGCAACACGCTCTACAAGTGCATGCTCCACAACTTGACCTGTACCTATTGACCAGCCTTAGCCTGGGAAAGCCTGAAAATTCACATAAGTAGCTAGAGACTTGCTGGGAATATCTTGACCTGGTATGTTCATCTCAGTCTGTTATGGTCCAATCAAAGCCTGTGGTTTTATCTCTTAATGAATATTTTCTTGATCTGTTTACACCGTTCACAACATAAATAAATACCATCTCTCTGTGTGGAGTTTCCTTGGGTGCACCTGCTTACTCTCACATTTTGAAGTTTTGTTGGTTTGGATGGCTGATATTTGCTTCCACATGAGCAAGTGGAGGCATGTGATGGAATGTGGCATCGCATTACTCCTTCCTTGCCCATAGTTCTGCTGTGTTCAAATTCCCCAAGACTCTGTGTTATAGTAAGCATCCCTGGAAACTGGTTGTCTGGATCTCTGTGTGCTTTTTAAATCAGAGAGTGTGAACTTGTGCATGGTTGTATTTCAAATGCAAACAGATTGTTAGAATAGGAAAACTACTTAACACTGGGTTGGTTGACTAGAAAGCAGGGGGTACATATTGGACTATATCAGTTAAAAAATCGGTCTATTAAAAAATACATCATAGTGTGCAGCAGCCAAACAAACAAGTAATAAAAAATTATCAGATGTGGGTATTATCTGTGCGGCCCACAAGCTGCCACGAGAGACCACTGTACATTTTGGCAACGGTGAATAGAATAGGATTGTGGTGAGCAGGGAGTACAGTAGTTTCCATTTCTGTATATTATTTATTTTCATGTGAAATTTTAATAGCTTATTTTGTAAAGGCAAGTTCTGAATAAGTTCTTCTTTAGATGTTTTGCAATTCACAGAAAACCATTCACAGCTGCTACATATGATGAAATTTTGCAGTTTGTGGTGCCGCTCATTTCCAACGCTTCTACTACGAATACGCTGTTGAGTTTTTGAGAGTGAATTGGCCATCTCTCTGATATTCATGATGCCAAAGTCAAATCTGTTAAAAATAAAAAGTGTGATTAGCACTTCTTAATGAAATGATAATTTTTTTTGTGCCCAGTCATACTGACATATGGATGCATACAAGAGCCAAAACTGACGCGTTTTTCTCATATTATTTGTTAAAGAAGACTTTTTATGATTCATCTTGATTCTACTGGCATACAGTGATCCCAAATCCACATGGTGACCTTATGGGCTTGGTGAAAGGGCACACCATGTGTTACATCAATGTTAATTTAAAGACATGTATAGGATTACAGAAGAGGCCAGTCTGTGCCACCATGTCCTGTAAATAGGTTATTCCATCTGTGAGAGGTCCCCACTAAGACTTTATCTCTGAAAACGGCGAGTAGCAGTGGCTTCAGGCTTTTGTTTCAAGCAGATCCTGCCTGCTAAAAGCGGCATCGTGTTAATAAAAATGTAATAGTTTAGTTGATTGTTTGTGCTGCAATTTCTGCCATATTAGAATTCTTCTGTTAAGTGGAAGACATTTGTTTCTTGAAATCTTCAGGTTTTTTGTACTATCTCTTGGTAGATAATGAAGTCAAACAATTACTTTTTAGTGAGCATGTTTTTGCTCTCTTGCTTTGGTGCTTTCCTGTCTGCGGTTGGAAGGCAAACAATGTAGGGCACATTATAAAAGAAACATTGATGTAAAAAGCATGAAAGTGGATCAAATTCCAGAGGTGAAATTGAAACTAAAAATACATAAACCAATATGCTGGCCAGAAAAACAGGCAAAATCCTAATTCCCTAAAGTCTTTTTGAAATAACTACATGCCCTGTAAAGATTTGGTTTGATATCTAAAAACCTGGACACTGAGAATAGTGTGATGCCATTTTGTATAGGATGATGATAAATACAGGGTTAACCAGAACATAAAATGTAGTAAGGACAAGTGGGGGGCAATACTAAAAGACAAACATCGAACAGCTAAAGTAAAACATGAAGCAAACATCTAAATGAAAAGTTCTTAGGCAAATCCTTGTAACAAGGAGATCTAAACAAAAGCAATTCCAAATTCTATCTAGAGATGTAATTTTCAAGCTGTGGACCATTATGATTGGGGGTACAATTTTGAAGATTGTTTTGAAATTGTCTCATGCAGCTTTTAAATATTCATAACTGAAAATGTTTTGCAATCATTGCCTGAAAGTACAGGCCTGTATTAATGGCGTTATAAACTAGTGTCGCAGTGCTCAGACACTGTGGTATGTGTACAGCTGTCGGTGATATGCAAGGAGACACAGAATCAAATGAAGAAGAGGCAGTTAAAATGGACCATTAGTTACACAACTGCTGAGCCTGAGTCTCCATGCTAGGCTACATTTCAATTCCCTCGCTTCATCTCATGGAGCCCGTGCAGTGAGTCTCCACTCTTGTCTCTTGAACCATTCTGCATTCTGTATCCACCACCAATTCTTGCCAGTGGGGTCCAAGGCAGCAGCTCCCTCTTGCTCCCCACACCTCTTTGAGCTGACCAGCGCCAGGATGGAGACTATCTGGCCAGCGGTGGGTTGGCATCATCTTTCTGCTTTGTATCTGATGATATAATTTCCCATGGACATGAATGAATGGATGAATAAATATAAATAATAAATGAAATAAATATAAATGTTCTGACTAGTTCAGCTAGGAATCACTTGATGCTTCTTTAATTTATTCTTTGGAGGCTGCAATATATTTGATTTAAATTATTCATTTTGGAATATTTGAAATCCAGCTACAGTTTAGCCATTACTTTAAAATAAAATGGCACATTATCCTCGACAGGACTTATTAGAGCTTGACAGACTCTTGTACTGGAAACATGTCTATGCACGCGTATTTATATATTTTGCTAGTAACGCAGAAATGACAGAGTAATTGTACTATCGGCTTTGAAAAATGACATATTATTTGTGCATGGGATTTTTTTAGCTACAGTCTAGTGCTAAAACTGAACTGAATTTAGGGGAAGATGCTACTGCCCCTTAAAGCTTACCCCAACTGCTGCACATCTCATGAAATGTCTATCTACACTTTTTGATTTGAACAGATTAAGCTACACTGCTATTATGGCCACTCAATCTGTGATGTATCGGAATCAAGAGCTTTCTACCCATGAAAGGAGTCAGAGTCTCCAGACAGCTTCTACAACCACAAAGAAGAAGTTTAAGTCAAGGTAAGCGAATTTACCCAAAGGTTCTCTTTGCTTAATTATAACTGTGAAAGCACTGGAGGTCTGCATTGTGATAGTGGATGGCTCTTCTATTCACTGCCGTTCAGCCTGGTCTTGAAAGGTCTGTTTATGCCCGGACTAATTGTGTATCTTTTATTACCTGCTGTTAAAAAACTGGAAAAATCCCCAGTGTCAGTTTCATTTGCAGAAAGAACATACTATGAGATACTTTAATGTCATATATGGCTTCTCAAGGAAGGCTGGGCTGATAAAAACTAAATGATAAACTGACAGGCGTACTTTTGAGTCCACACTATACTGTACATCAGAATATAAAAGCACATGGGCTTTGCAGAGCATTTAATTGTGTATTGCGCCTTCCCCCCACAGTATTAGATTCACTTCTGTACAGAATGATATAATAAACTTGTCAGGTAATAATGCAAAATGTCATTCACCATATGTGCAAAGAAGAGGAAATGCAAAATCTTCATTAGGTATGAATTGAAAAAGTGGTTGCTAGAGCAGCAACTTGCTAAGCTGTGTGTCAATAAAAGACAGAAACACCAATAATTTTACTTTAAGAATTCTTCCTCCTTTACTAATACACATAACACCTCATTTTCTTTTGGGCAGAATGTGGTTGCCTTAGGTGGAGGACAAGTAGAACTGATTGACAAAACCAAAACACAAATGAGGAGCAACATCAAGGAAACAGAGATTTCAGCTTGCTCTAACACTAAAAAGAACGTTACAAACAGTAGTGTGATGGAGTAGTGTGACGATAAATCCTGTCACATGACTTCAATGTCATGTGATGATGCCATGTGACCGGTACAATGTGGCTGGGACCTTGAAGATGAAGTAAGAAAATGTTGGTGCCGTTAAAAAGACGTACCTATGATGGTGAGGATGGGAAAATGACCAAATTCTTAAAATATGAAATATTAACCAAGAAACAAAGGGATGTGTTTTTTGTTAGAGGCCAAAAGAGAGAGGGGAGATATCAAAGTTCAGGAAGGGGTGAGATAACAAGCCACGTTTGTAATCATAATTTCAATTAGATTTGATAGCCAAACCAAAAATGAAAGCCCTAAATCATAGTCATAGTTCAAAACAGAAATGTCTTTAAACCAAGTGTGACCAGCGGTAAGGAAGAAGTTGGGAGCAGGAAGAAATGTTAGGGGACCTCCATGGTAACCCCATTTAATAATAACACAAAATAAAGAATGTTAAACCAAAACAGGTAAGTAATGCACCAGGGGAAAAAAATCCATCCATCCATCCATTATCCAACCTGCTATATCCTAACTACAGGGTTACGGGGGTCTGCATGTCTGCTGGAGCCAATCCCAGCCAACACAGGGCACAAGGCAGAAAACCAACCCCGGGCAGGGCGCCAGCCCACCTCAGGAAGAAAAAAAATGCTGATTCAAAATAAACCAAAAGCTCTTTCAGCTCTTGTTTCTCTCTCAGCTTTGTAGTGTTTAAAGGATTCGGATCCTGGTAGGCAATCAGACGCAGCCTACCTTGGTTGCCACCTTATATGGCAAAGTGACCGGGTGGGGGAGGGCTTGTTCTAGATGTCACCGCCGGGCAGAAGTGTCCTCTCTGGGCATCTACTTTGGGTTGTGGAAAAAGTATAGAATACTGTTAGTGATGGTGCCCCCTTTCATCCTGGAATGGTAGTGCTTACCTCAGTCTACCTTGTTGGGGGACCCCCAAATGCCTATAAAGGACACAAGGAACCAAAAACTAAAACTACTTGCACTAATTTTATTCACGTCTCGGATGATCAGAAAACACCCAAGCATGACCTTTTGTATTGTCACAGCAGTCATCAGCTTATTAAACCCTTAGAAATGCGGTGGCAGCCACACCTCAAGATGGCACTTGAGAAAGACATTTTTAAACTACTTATACATTAAAACCAAATCCTGAAAATAAATAAAAACTTTGGATTCAGCAACCCCAAAAGTTTTAAGAGCAATATTTTAAATGTAGAAGTTAAACATTCAATACAACACACAATCATAACAAATTTAAATTCAAAGTCAAAAGATCAAAGCCAGAAAGCCTGTAGTGATTTTTGTAAGAAAATCTAAGTTTATAAAAATCTCCATAAATTTTAGGTTCAGTCAAAAGGCTCAGATGAAAATCAACCAAACAATGGCTTGGCCATGAGGTAAAGTAGAAAAAAAATACAAAATGGTATAAATGACTTTAATTAAGTAACCCTAACATGTATTAAACTGGTCCTGGGGGTGACTCTTTACACAAAATAAATATAAACAAATAATTTAATTATCCAGGTCTGCAGACAAGAATTGCAATACCTTGATACATGTCAAAACTAGAAAAACAAGTTCCCTGCGATAACAAAATAAGTTTATGCCTCCATGTCATGCCTGGCACTGTCCTGTCCTTGCCTGTGACCATGTTTCACATAATTGTTGATCCTTTAAGTGCAGGGCCATTAATGAGGCTGGACAATAAGCATTAAGAGCTACTGATGGCAATCTTTTAATTTCGGGATATTAGTAGCAATTAGCAAGGAGCCAAGGTGAGAAACAGAGCCAACAACCAGGACTGTTAACAGAAGATACTTTACAAGGGAGAGGAAGGGTGTGATCAAAATGCAGGAATGTTCAAAAGAGAAAATGTACATGCATGCCAAAGGTGTGAAAATGTTCAGGCAAAGGGCATGAATACCAAAAAGACAACAAAGAGTCAAAGAAATTAACAATAGCCTGTCAGATTCGTTAACTGAGCTCTGAAATGCATCCGGATACCTATTAAAATATGCTGAGGGTCACATGACTGCTGAATAATTACAGTTGCCCAGCAACAACCGGTGATAGGCTTGGTTTGAAGGAACTGACGTCTGAGGTCTAGCTTATGAAAGATATGTTTAATGATGTAGAAATGGCAAGTCGAAATGCCTTAGCTTTGCAAAATTGACCGGGAATGAAAAGGATATTTTGGGGAGATTGGAAGTTTGGGAAGGGGTCACTAATAAAAATAAAATCAGAAAAGTCAATTGAATTCAAATCCCAATTTGCAAAGCAGATGGATTGAAAAAGGAACCAGGAGAATAAACGTAAATAAATCAAATAAGCCCAGTTTGTAACCATAAGTTCATCTGATTGCCAAACAAACCCACCAGATATTAGCCATAGCTCAACGTAGAGCAGTTGTTATATCAAGAAAGAAATCAAAAACAAAATGCATGATCACTAAATAGTTAGAGTTGCCCAGTAACAGCAGATAATAGGCGAAGCTTGTCAGAACTGACTTCAGAGGTGTAGGAAGACTACTAGCTAATGAAAGATAGGTGTGAAGATGAAGAAGCTGGAAGCTAATTGGCATAATTTGACATAAAATACAAAATGAACACAAATTTTATTAGGAACAAATAAATCTACGCAAATGTAGTAACTGGTATAATTAATCCATTAATGGTTCATTATGGTCATTTATAAAAATGCTGGACTGGCCCAATTGCTTATTGCTTTGATCTCAGATGCTTTGAAGGAGGTCTTTATCATCAGAATATATTTTTCCGGTCAGTTATGAAGAATGCTCAGGTTGCTGAAATTCTGTCAGCAAAAGTGATTAATCATGTGGGCATGGAAGTCAGAAACAAAGGAATCATCATCTGGGGCAACGTGGGATGAAATAACAAACCACTTGAGTGTGATGTCCTACCTCAGTGGTTCTCAGCCTGTGGGGCGGGCCTCCCTAGGGGGCGCGAAGTAACAAAAAGGGGGGCGCAAAGATGTGAAAAAAAGAAAAAAAAAAGAATCAAAAATATGAAAAAAAACATCTGCTGAAACCAAAACAAATTAACTTAAACTACATTCTGATACTAGAACAATAAATATAGAGTTAGATAAATGTCGATAAAAGTTAAGTAGGTATAATAAAATATGCATCTACATTTCAAAAAAATGTTAGTGGAGGCCCGATTAAAACTGTTATGAAAACTCGGGTCGCAAATACTTAAGAGGCTGAGAAATGCTGTCCTACACTGATTTCAGACACGAGGAGGACAGATACTCAGCTCTGAATCATCTGTTTCCACAGTTGGAGCAGGAAGTGTCATGAAGAACAGTCCAATGAGAACTTCAGAGAGGGAAAGACACTGTGGTTAGGTTGGCATTACATAAACCCTGTATTACTGGTGAAAATCTACTCATATGGGCAGTGTAAAAAATTTAGCGGGTCAGAAGAGACATCTTTCATCTTTCACACTACAGTCATTGACTTCACTTAGGGGGCTGTCAAGATGTAATCCTGTAAACAACAGTGTATTTTAATATACCCAGTGACTCAGTCCATTAGTCTGTGACTGCACCAAATCGATCAGATTTTGCCTTAAGTCACAGGGGTGAGCTCTGTGTGTGCGAGTGCTCACAACCAATAAGTACTCAGCCGGAAGTACTAATTCATACAATAAAAGCACAAGGAATAAGGAACATGTGTGGATCGTGCAAACTGAACACAGTCTCATCTGTCTGATGTATTGTGTTTGTTGTACCACAACAAAATTGAAAAATAAAAAAACAACAGAGATTGTAACTAATTTTGCTATATCCGGAAAGCCTTTGTGTAGCAGCGCCACTGTCAGACAGCCTGTTATTCCCTGTCAGAATGTGGCAAGTTGTGCAGTTTTTTAGAAATTTAAAATTGTGTTGGGAAGTCATAACAAAATTGTCTAATCTCCCTTGTGATTTCTAACTGTGTAATGTGACATCCTTGGGGTGACGACATCAGTAACTGCTGTTGTCAAATTTGACATTCCCTCCTACTAGAAGTCGTGCCGTGTAGGCCTAAATGTTTGTATCCCACAGGCCCAAACGTTTCAATCCCACAGTGAAGGGGTCTCAGTGCTGGTTATGGTGAGAGGTACAGCGTCTTGGGATGGTTTTTGGTATCCTGACTACTAAGGTAAATTCAAAAGCAATTCTAAGTAACTATGTTACTCTTCTATCCAGATAATAATGAGTTCATCCATGGTGGCCATGCACACATGTCCAGGGCATAAGTGGTAAATGAATGGTGAAAGAGCACGACAATGATGTAAACTACAATCTAAGGTCATCCATCTCCACACTGAGCACTAAAGGGGGATTTGTAGTGTTTGGTAACTCCATTATCAAAACATCAAATGAAGCAGTTGTATCCCTTCAGTCTAGGCACTTTTAGAGTCTATGCCATGCTATCCTGTCGACTCAGGGTGCACCAACCCCAGCATGATGGTTTGGCAAACTCAGCATTAAGAATATAAACCATCATAATAACAATGTAAAAATTAGCAGTAAAATTATTGGTTTGTAGCAGACCTCTGTCACTGAGCTGTATTTCAAACAGGTCAGAAAGAAGGCCAACTCGATTCCATCACAGTAGCCGTTCTCTTTTCTCTAAATGTCAACTGTTGCCATAAGGCTGCGGATTTAGGTTTTCTAGAGTTAAGGTCAACAGATTTAAGAACTTTTTTATTCCTATAGCTTTAAGCATTTTGAATTCTGTTACTTGCAGGGATTTGGCTAAATGCTTAATTATTATTTTTGTGTACTGTTTAAGGTAATGATTCATGAATGTGTGTACTGATGATAACACTGGTTGTCAGTTGTAGTGTCTTGGCATACTTTCCTGAATCTGTGTAACAATGCATTTTGTTTTTGTACATTCTTACTGCAAATTTCCATCTGGGACAGTAAAGATTACCAACCCTACCTAACCTAATGCCCTATTAATACAATTTGCATAGGTGTTTCATTGATTTTGTCAGTTAGTTGGATACCATCCAGAGTGATTTCCACAACATAATCAGATGTTTATTCCTATATCAGCAACCTAGGTAAAGATTTAATCAGGAGCTGAATTTTTAATCTGTCACGCCATAGAATGAATCCCCATTTTTTTACCTAGGAGATGTAACACACACTAACAATCCTAACCTTTCAAGAAAGAAATTAAATTTTCTTTTATATTTTTATAATTGCTTTTTTTATAATTTCTTCACTCATTGAAGCAAAAAAGCAGTAACTTCTCCGAATAAACAAATACTTGTTCAGTTTAATTCCCATGCCACTCAATTAGTCCATTCAGCCATGCAAATGATGCTGCTGATAAGCGCCTTACATCATTTGCATTTTGCGACCAATTTTCTTAGCTCTCTTCTTTGCTGCATCAAAGTAAATGTGTGCTTCCTGTCAGCTTGCCATTTTGAAATGACTCTAAGGGACGCCGCTTTTTACGGTATGTGCTGAGCAGTGCTCTGTACAGGATGCTGCAGACTTTTATTTCGATCTTCTTTGTGAAATTGTTTGTAGATGTCACTACACTGACAAGCTGCACTGTTTAGTTTGATTATGTTTCAATATACAATTTAAATATTGCATGCTCAACTTAATGTTTACATTTAGGTTCTTAATAAAAAAAATGACAGGATTAGATATAACTACTATTATGTGTGTCCTTGTATAAACAAGGAGAAAAAATTAATTTATCAAACCGTTGTGTGTCAGTGTAATTGACAGCTAGGCTTAAAATGTGCTTGAATTAGATTCTGTGTAAATAGAGTGTTAGAATTGTTTCACTATAACACATCAATGTCTTTCCATTACAATGTGTAAGGTCTATCAATTTGCCAGTGGCAATGAGGCAGGGCATTGGCATGACATAAGACATAGGAACTACCTGTGTAGTGCCATTTTAAGAGAGAATAATCATCAGTAGTGACCTTAGCGTATATGAGGGTTGCTTGAAGCCACCAAGGGGTCATAGAAACTGCAAATGTAGTGTTGAGAGTGAAAAAGGTGAAAAAAGTGCTCAAAAAGGTCAAAAAACCAAGGGAAATATCAAACGAACAGGCAGCAGGTCAACTACCAAAACCATCAAACACAAAAAAGTGTAAAACTCTATATCAGATAACAAGCTGAGTTCCTAACTAGACAAAAAGTTTTTCTCCCTTGCTTTATACTGTAATGGATAGACTGGAATCCCAACCGGGCAAATCCTGTTCCCTTACTTCGTCAGGAAGCTGCTATAACAAGTAGTCTAGAATGGAGATAGGGCATTCCCATCTTAGCAAGGAAGCTGGCATAGTGGGGCAGAATGACAGCAGGTAGTCTGGGACTGACAGCCAGGGCTGGCTCAAGGCAAAAGATAAGTAGGCACCTGCCTAGGGGCACCATGCCCCAGGGGGTGGCAAAATGTCATTTCATATAAGATCACGCTCACTCCCTGCCAGCTTGTTGATTTCATTTCTGATTGTGGGGGCTCCACTGTGGTGGGTTGGCGCCATGCCCAGGGTTTGTTTCCTGCCTTGCACCCTGTGTTGGCTGGGATTGGCTCCAGCTGACCCCCATGACCCTGTAGTTAGGATATAGCGGGTTGGATAATTGATGGATTGTGGGGGCTCCAATCTCCAAGGGGAACACCCCCTCCTCCTGTATCAATTTCCGTTACAGATCCAACCACTCAGATCTAAAATAGGGATTCTATTTTGGATCCTGGGGCACAATGTATCCTTAAGGTGGTACTGCTGGCAGCCCAGTAACAATAAATGGAAGTCCTTTGGGTGAGGCCAGAAGAAAAGTAAAAAGGGGGAGGTGGCCTTCCATTCCATGGCAGCATCCCTTGTGCCAAGTTTCTATATGGATGAATGCAGAGCAGTGTGGGAGTTGGGATTCCATAGGGCTTCCATGTTGTGTTACTTGGGGGCTAACAAGGGGAGCTGTCAGGAAATGAATGCAGATTCCAGGATGGTTTCGCCTAACCCAGAAGTGCTTCCCAGAGACAATGGTTTAAAAGGTCTCCACTTTACCCAGGAAGTCAGAGTCAGGAGTGGATAAGGACAACACTCACCAGGTAGGAGTGGAGGATAAAGAAAAAGAAAGCAAAGCAATGAAATGCTTGTCCATAGAAGTGTGCAACTGAAACCTGTTAAATAAAATAAGTTCATTTGAACCCGGAACTGTGTCCGTGTTGTTGTGTTTGAGATTTGGGTCTCAGTGATGCCCTCTAGTGGCCACAACCTGACAGAGTTGCAATTTCAGCCACCTTGCAATGCGACTCATTTGGTTTTAAACTGAGCATTACAACAACAAATATAATGTCATTATACAGTTTTAGCCATTTGCACTCAACTACGTTGCGCGTGTTAAAGTTGTCTGTGAAGGGCTCCCTGTTTAAACGCGGCTGCCAGGCGTGAACTGAGCCCTTCGTCGCACAGCATTATGATTTTTTATAAGGGAAACAAAATTACAAAAGAAAACCCTTGGATATTGATTCGATAGGAACGGCCTACTCGGAATCACTGTCCGAATCGTAATTATGTGGTGGTGTAGGAGCATTTCTGCTTCTGTCCATTCACAGTCCGTCTTGTTTTCATGACGGTGTCGTTTCCTCTCACGATCTCTTCTCAACCTTTCTCCAATCTCGCAGGTTGCTTTGTGGCAATCCAAAGAGTAAGGCAATATACACGGAGCAATTGTTATAAAAGGGGGACACTGAGGTATCCAGGCTCTTTAAAGCATAAATAGGGATCACTTCACTGACATGTGAGCAAGGCACGGTACAACTGTGAGGCGCGCAGCACTCGCCGGCTAGCGTAACAATAATAATTTCCGGAACGTGCTGTTATGTTGTCATTCATTTTACCCACTGTCTTTCTTTCATTCATATGTTATGTAGGCACGTATCTTTTATCTTCGGCAATCTCATTCTCTAACCAGGCCTCAGGAGCTAACCAGCGTAACACTGTCCACCACCCCTTTCGTTATTCCGGCACATTGTTGCAATCCGTGAGTAACAACAAAGTACTAAACTGGTAGGTGGTCTACGCATGCGTGGAATTCGCGGACAAACAAAGATCAAGATCTAAATGAAGATCTCTTTAGTTAATTTAAAGCACAACAATTTGTTTAGTTTGAATGTCTGTGTTTTGAGGTGTGACTGGAGTACTACAGTCTTCAGTAGTATAAGCCTGGAGGAGATTCTTAATGCAATGCCTATGTTTTAGCTGTGTCTCTACTGCCATCTAGTGCTTCTTCTTCTATTTCATTCGCGGACAAACAAAGATCAAGATCCAAATGAAGATTATATATAGAGATATTACAAAATGGTGTAGCATCAGTAAAGCACCTAGCATCATCCATAAAAAAAAATCTCAAGCTGTTTCTGCAGATTTACGCTGCTGTTTCAAAAATAAATAAATAAATAAATGCAAAATTAACCATACAATCTACAAAAATGTAAAATTCATACAAGGAAAACACAGGACTCTTGACAGGGTGCAGAGTACCGTGCACCACCATCTTAAATAGGTGAGACACAATGATTTCATACATTATGTGTTGTTATGATTGGGTGATATTTAGAAGTTTTAACTCCTTGGCCTTAATTTTTTCAACAATTTTTTTCTCTTAATTAGAGGTTTTGAATAGAAGAAACCTGTGAGGGAGGCCACCAAGAGACCTCTGATAAGAAATGACAAGCAACTATGACTAAGATTACAGAGACTGTGCATACAACAATGCAGCTTTAAGCAAGAGTAGCAAAAAGGAAGCCACAGTTAAAAAAAAAAAAAAACTCACATGACATCTTAGCTGGAATTTGCCAGTAGGCAAATGGAAAAATATGAAGTCGGACATAAGAAGGTTCCATGGTATGATAAAAATGAAATTGAGCTTTTTAGCCATCAGACTAAACACCATGTTTGAACACTACACATTATCAAAAACACACCATTACCACCAGGAGTCATGGTGGTGAGAACATCATGTTTTGAGGATGTTGCTCTGCAACAGGCCCTGGAAGGCATGTGAGAGGAAACTGAATATAGCGAAATACAGAGAACTCCTGACAGAAAACTTAATAAAATCTGTGCCTTGGGAGCAGATCTGTTTTCCAGCAAGACAACAACCCCAAGCATAAAGCCAGAGCTACACAGGAATAACACATATATAAAAAAAAAATATTGTACTACACTTTTTCAGCAACCACCCTTCATCACATAAACTGAGTTGTGTTAGAACTTTGTTCAAAAGAATTAACACGCATTGTAACACAACTGAAACAAAAAAGTCTTTTCATCTCTTCACATCAAACGGCTACCCCCAAGACATTTATTAACCAATGCGTAAGTAAGCAGACATCAACAAACAATCGACTGCAGTTTTGGCCCTCACCGCACTTACCACACCCTCCCTTATCACTGTGGCATGTTAGTACATAGTAGTATATTAACACAACATGTATACAAGAACATTGCAATGCCATCAGAAGAAAAGACCCACGTTCTCTGATTTACAACACATACAAGTTCCTCCAGATACATGTTTAACTGGGACACTGTGAAAGTAAAATTCAGGGCCAATGCTAAGTGTGCCAGAGAGATGGTTGAATCTTGGCTCTCTTATCAAAACACCATTAACAGACACTTGGACTTGCACACAGCATATGAAGGTTTAAAAAAAATATCCAAACAATAAAAAAGACTTTATAACCAAACCTTCTGAACTTCACTTTACTAAAACCTTGCAACCTCCCCGTCCAACCCTTCCCTTCACCTACTATACATGGCCTTGGGTTCCTGTATATCTAATCATGTTCCTCTGATGATGACACCTGATAGTTTGTCAAAATCTTAGGAGTAAAATAAAAACTAAGATATGTTATATGATATATACTAAAGATATGTGACTCATTTTCTCCCTTTGTGGATCTCTAGCTACAAATATCCAAACTGTAACGGACCATCACTTCCATATATATATATATATATATATATATATATTGTAAAAGCGCTATATAGCGCCCGACCCGGCACAGACCACGCAGAGGCAACGTGTACAAAACACACAGGCTTTTATTTTTCTTCAGCTGTGTGACACGTCATCCCCGTGCCACACAGCCCAAACACAGTCTCAAAAGCACAAAGCACACAAAACTCACTTCTCCACCTTCTCTTCCACCACTCCTCCGCAAGCGTAGTCGTCCTCCTCCTCCCAACCCTGGCTCCTTGAGTGGTGGTGGCTGGGGCCTTTTATAGCCCACCCGGAAGCATTCCAGGTGATTAACCACCTGGTCCTAATTGAACTTCCGGGTGGGGCTGAAACCTCGTCCAGCCAGGCTGTGGGAAGCAGGCAGCTCCCCCTAGCGGCCATGCTGGGCCCCAACCAAGCTGTGGAGGACTCCATCTCCCATGGAGCCCTGCAGGCGGTTGGGGAATCACCGTCGGCCAGGGAGGCTGCCACCAAGCGTCCCGGGGGAGGTATTGGACTGCCCATGGCGACTCCCCCGGAACAGAAGCAGCAGGGGCGTCCCTGCCGGGCATGGGACCCGGCTGTCCATCACAATATATATATACTGTATATATATATATACAGTATATATATATATATACATACATACATACATTTTAGTACACGATTTTCCAAAATAAGAACCACCATAAAAGATACAACACAAAAGAATACAACACAAGGCTGGTGATGGCAGGTTGGCTCATTTTTAGGTAATATGGTTGCCAGCATTTACCAGCAAGGTCTCCCTTCATGATCTTGAACTTGAATTATTTAACCTGGGGAAAATAACTGTTATTAAGATGTTTAAGTTAATATGGGGACCACACGGTTGGTGCACTCAAAATCTACAGCACTGTCTGGGTAGAGTTTACATGTTCTCACTGTGCCTACATTGGTTTAGCTGCAGCTCATTTAACATGATAGATGCATTGGTAACTCCAAACATGGTCGAGTATGAGTGAGTGTTGGTGTGCCCATATATCCAGAGTTGCAACCAGTTCTGCTGAGATTGGCACTGGAAACACGGCACTGGATCAGCATGTGAGAAAATGAATGGAAGTTGCTTTTGACAATGGCACCAGCTAAATAAACTCATGGTAAATGTCAAAAGGTATTGTGTCAATGCTTTCACCTCACTTTGACTTGCATGATAGGAACTCCATTCAGCCTTTCATAATGAAATCTTTCTAATTTATCGATCTGTTTGAGCAATGCCTATATTTATTATATTTATTTTCCTGAAATGCAGTCAGAATGTAATGCTCCTCTGTATTATATGAATAGGATGTATAAGATGTGTGATCTGGAGCTGCATTGTAATATCTGACCAAGAGTAAATCACTGTTGTCATGTCTGTGCATGCAACTGGCCATATGTGGACATGTTTGTGTGTGCGTGTGTGTGTGTTTGTAAAAGTGTATAAGTGAGGAAGCCCAACAGACAACTGGCACCCTGAACAGGCTTTGGTAACTGTCTTAAGACTAAAAATCCTGACCTGGCTTGTAAATAAATGATTTGACTGCCATTGCATGAATAACAAGTGAATATTTTTTTTTTGTTTCAAACACAGCGAGGAAGATGTTGAAACTCAAGCAGTTTTTCCTTTTGTATCTCCTGAAGTACTATCCTTGAATGAACTCTTATCTCTGAACTCTACAAGTCCAGTGAAATCATGGTAAGTGAATTTTTGTGGGCATTATAATGTAAACGGGATGCAGTGCACACTGCACACTAAATTACCATTCTTATTGTCACTCAATGTCCGTGTAAACTTAACATGTTTTAAACATGTCATTGTTCTAAAATCCCAAACCATGCATGTTAGGCTAATTTCCATTGCAAACTTGTCTCATACAATTGAGAGAAGTACTGAGAAATAAAGTCAATTTAAAGCCAATTGGCAACAGTGAGATCACTGGGTAACAACATATTTTGTCACCTAATCTCATACCCAGTACAGCACAAGGAAATTTAAAAAGAGAATAAGGAAACTGAGAAAAAGACAGGAACATTTTGGCTAGACACTTTGTGATGCTCTGTCACCTTTGTGAACTCATACATTTATTCATGGGATGTCTACAGACCTGCCCTGTCTTCTTAAATAGGACCCTTGAGGTCCTAACCCCTAAACGATGTTGGACAAGACAACACTCTTGGTGCATCATGACATTGTCAGCCCATAGTTAGGCTTCTTTATTCAAAAGTGAATACATCATTTACTCTAGATTAATTAAATCAATCAATTAGTTCTTAATCTTGCTTCAAATTGACATTTATTTTTTTATCATTCACCAATAGAGGTGTAAGAAAAGAAAAAAAAATTGTCTATATGCAATGATGTTCATGGACATGTGATTTCACCAATCTACTCTGTGACTTTAAGATCTATTATTGTGTGTGTCACCTTTGTCTAAAATCAAATATTCAAAAAAGATCAGAACACAAAAGGAGAGCAGAAGGGGTATAAGTGTGAGAAACACAATACACAAGAACACAACATGCATAAACAATCAACACAAGAACACAACATGCATGGACAATCAGCACAAGAACACAATGGGCATGAACAATCAGCACAAGAACACAATGGGCATGAACAATCAGCACAAGAACACAACATGCATGGACAATCAGCACAAGAACACAATGGGCATGGACAATCAGCACAAGAACACAATGGGCATGAACAATCAGCACAAGAACACAACATGCATGGACAATCAGCACAAGAACACAATGGGCATGAACAATCAGCACAAGAACACAACATGCATGGACAATCAGCACAAGAACACAATGGGCAAGAACAATCAGCACAAGAACACAACATGCATGGACAATCAGCATAAGAACACAATGGGCATGGACAATCAGCACAAGAACACAACATGCATGAACAATCAGCACAAGAACACAACATGCATAAACAATCAGCACAAGAACACAATGGGAATGGACAATCAGCACAAGAACACAACATGCATGGACAATCAGCACAAGAACACAATGGGCATGGACAATCAGCACAAGAACACAACATGCATGGACAATCAGCACAAGAACACAATGGGCATGAACAATCAGCACAAGAACACAACATGCATGGACAATCAGCACAAGAACACAACATGCATGGACAATCTAACACCCTCATCCGTCGCCACCTGTGTACAACTAGCCATACTACATCCCTGCCAGGGAACCACTCTCACTCAGTAATCTCCCAGTTCCACTCCCAAAGGCTTTCTGGCCAAGGTTCAGCTTTATGCCTCCATTTAGAGGCACCCCTAGGGAATCCCTGGAACAACTTCACTGGTTAGAAATGACCCCATAGAAAGTCCTAAAGCTTCGTCTTCAGAGCTCTTGTAGGGCAACCCAACCACAGAATGCCTTGCATTTCTGAGTCCTGGCCAATGCATAACTCCATCATGTTGACTCCATGTGGTCTAGGGGACACAATTCCAGCTTCCCAGGGGATCTTCACATTCCTCCCAATATTTTAGTGCCCTCAGACTAGCCACCTCTGGTTCACTTAATTTTTGGAAGCTGTAGCTTCCACTGATAAATGCCATTCAATGAGATGTTGCCTGAGGCTTCTCTTTATAATTGAGCAACCCACTAATGGACGCCAGTCCTTGCAATCAGGACTATCATGGCTGCTGGTCTGAATACCTGTATCTTTCATTTCATTGCCCCTTTTTCCCTGGATCTTCCTTGCAAGCCTGTATAAGAATAAGATGAAGTTAAATCAATTATGTTTTCTAGGGTGTGCTGTTGTTAATGCTGCTGTCTCACAACTTCTGAGGCCTAGATTTGATGGTAACTCAAAACTGGTCCCTTACTGGTCTGTGTGTGTGAGACAATGGCTCGTTATAGACTGTTATCACATTCAGTGTAAATAGGTGGATGGTTGTATTTAATTAAGAACATCATATTCATGCTATCACCCTGCCCAGGATTGGTTCCTGCCTTGTGCCCTGTGTTGGCTGGGATTGGCTCCAGCAGACCCCCGTGACCCTGTGTTTGGATTCAGCGGGTTGGAAAATGGATGGATGGATGGATATTCATGCTATAGTATTTGCTAGAAGAATGTCACTATATGGTGTTAAAGGTGAAGTTGCTTCCTGAATGGCAAGTAAATTACTTGTAGGGAACATAAAGGAGATAAATTGGGAATCAATCTTGTAAACCAACATGAACTGGAGGAGAACTTACCAGCTGCCCAAACAGAACTGGTAATTGCCAGCACAGAAAAATTCCCTGAACTCGAATGTAAACCATTGAACTCTACTCATGTGACCTTCTCTCATATGTAAAGCTGAATGTTTCTTTGTGTTTGTCCAGTAAGTAAATTCACAACGTTATTTCCTACTTGCCAAATTTTGCAAATCTTTCCCATTTGTAATGGGAAAGATCCCTTAGCAGATTTTTTCCCTTAGGGAACTTTATTTAGTGACCACACATGTACTTTATTTAAGGAAGTGCAATTTTGAGATTTAGCACAGGTATTCAAAGTTGCTCTTCACAGTGGGTTTAATCAGTTTTAGGGATTTTGGTTTGGGGCCAAATTCCCCCCACCCTCCATATTTAGTGATTGCACCTACACTTTGTTCCAAACTGGGCACCACCAGATATAAACTAATAAACCTACAAACGTCACACACAATCGATCCAGAAAGTATTCAGGCCCCTTCACTTTCCGCACCCTTTATTGTGTTGTAGATTTAATTTTAAATGGATACATTTGCCATTTTAGCCCATCGATCCATACTCAATAAAGGCAAAGTGAAAACATTTTTTCAGAAAGGATTGTCCTCTCATATTAGATAAATGAAACTAACCCATAGGCCTTTGGGTACAAAAAGAAAGAAAAAAAAGAGCCAACACGGACACAGGGAGAATGTGTAAATTCCAATCAGACAACAACTTGGTATGAGAGTCAAATCCAGGACATCAGATTTGTAAGGCAGTGCTGTTGTTCTTGTGCCACCATGCTCCCTATATAAATAATAGCAAAACAAATAATAATAATTAAAAGTATTGAAGTCATAAAAATATTTTTCTTTTAATGTCACACATGAAAAATTGTGATGCATGAGTTATGCATTTGTATTGATCTTAAAAATTGATAAAAAGAGTCAAGTAAATAGATGGACTATTTGGATAAACCTGGCGGTCAATGCTGCTAGGATCGTCGTTGGCCCCTGAGACTGTGAACTGAGAAATTTGTGCGTATGAACATAAATGGATGAATGGATAGATGGATATACAGTATAACATATCGACTGCACATGGAAATCCTTCACGGCCAAGTCAAAGCTGATATATTTTGATTACTTTGTGAGAACAGAAGGCTTGATCGAAAAGGCCATAATGCATGAAAGCACAAGAAGTGGGAAACTCAAAAGAAGATGGACGAAAATAAAACATGCACCTCCAAAAACTCTAATAAATCACCACTGACAGAAAAATGCTAGAGGGTTATTTGATAACCATCAGGTTATAAGCGTCACCACAAATGAATGTAGTTTTGTTATTTTATATTTTTTGTAGCAGTCTCTGTGCTGATTTTTCCCTTTTAAAGGTGCTCTATGACACAAATGACTGTTGTTTTTTTTTTTTTAATTAACAGACAACTACAGAGACCCCTGATCATATTTGGTCTGTATAAATGATTAACTAAACTGCTCTGGACCCGAAGCTGTAAATTCCCAAATCAGATCCAGCTGGTGGTACTTACCTATTTTATTGCACAGATCGAGTCTGCTAGCCTTTGGACTCACTCCTTAGACCATCTCTATAATAAAGGCCCGACTCTGACACTTTTACTGGCTTTTTTATTTGCTAAAGAACAGCATGGGTCTAATTTCATATATTCTCCCAGCAGTAACAGAAGACAAAATTGCTTCTGCATTCACCTGCTCCTGCCTGCTATGGTTCAGTTATTGTAATATGACGCTGCATAGAGAGAAATAAAATAGGTTGTTCACTTAAATCACATAAATGCTGACATATTCAGGGTTTTTTGGTTCTCTTCAGTAATAACATCAGGGAAAAATGGAAAAGAAAGATCTACTAACAAGACTCAAAGGAAGGTATAATAAAAAAGTGAAGCTAATTTTGATTTTTTTTTCCTTCACAATAACCAGCAAAGGACATCAATCTTTCTTTTGTATTCAGAGGAAAGAAAAAATACATCAAAACCTTTCCTAGTACATGATATTAGCTGCAATAGACTTTGAACTTTTTAACGCTTTATTTATTGTTAATTGCTAACAAGTGTAATTCTAGGAAGAACAACCTGTAACTTGCATAAAAAATTTAAATATTTTTCATACCTACTATAGCAAATGAGCCTCAGCCTTCAAACTGATGATGTGTGTAAGAAAGCGAAGGGAAAATATCTGTTTATCACAGCCATTAGTGATGGCATCATTCTCCATATTCAGCGTTTCGTTTTTCCTTCATTCCCTAGCATGACTTCCAATTGCTCGGCTGCTGTAAATATAACTGTCTAGACTTTGACTTGCAGCAGAGGTGCAGATAGGCAAAGCCTGCACAGGCGCAAGGCCAGAACCAACCTACAGTAAATGGGAGACTAGCATATTACCCACTGTGGTAGGGGTTAGGAGTTAAAAGCAACATACGTGATGTAGCCAGGTTGATTTTAAAATAATGAGTAATGTAACACAAAGTAAAAGCACCTGCCCTAGTTAAAAAATACAGATATGCTTTATTATGAAAATTTATTCCTGATTAAAAAAAAAAAAAAATTCTCAAAGACATTGCCTGCTGGGTCAGTAACATTGTGCATATCTGTACTCCGGCTGTCTGGTGACAGCTAGTGAAAAAGAGGTTAAGCCTGAGCGTAGCATGCAATCAAGTAAAAAGGACTGAACAAAAGTTAAAAAATATACATTTAATCCTGCATGTGCTGAGGGGTAAAATGAATCCACCCAGTTTGGGGTCACAGGGACCCAGTGATTATCACAGCTGCACTGGTTTAAGCAGAGAACAAAATGTGGTAGATGGTATGCCAG
Organism: Polypterus senegalus; assembly: GCF_016835505.1. NCBI lineage: Eukaryota > Metazoa > Chordata > Cladistia > Polypteriformes > Polypteridae > Polypterus > Polypterus senegalus. The sequence continues at coordinate 33,997,163 of NC_053170.1, read as the reverse complement.
TCCTTCACAGGGCCAAGCAGAAAAGAGTGTGCTGTGTATGATCCAGTGACAGGGTTAGTTTAATTTTCATCCAGTTATTTGTTAAAGATACAATACGTTAAAGCAGTCTGATCTTGTTGCACAGAAGGCAGTGCTCATATTGCGAATCTTCAGGGGTACATGTTGGGGATGGAAAAAGAAGATGGATGTTACTTGCTTCATCACACATATTTATAAAACACAAGAAAATGATGAAATCTGGCAATGTTTCTTGTCAGTTTCATGAAGGTTCAGCTATGGTCCTAAGAAATGCTGGCCAGTGAAATGTGCAGTTTTATCATTCAAAAGAAGAAAAACTAATGCAAAGCAAAAACACTGTAACATATCTTATATATAAACTTCTACGCGTGGAAGTGTGTGTGTGTCTGTCTGTCCAGCCCGGACGTGCGAGGCTACAGCATGAATCTTAAAGGGCTAGCAAGGTGGCCCTAAGTTAGTGAGACGGAAGAAGAAAGAAGTATGAGGTTACAGCATGAAGCTGAAAGAAAGTGACTCCAACACCAAAGTGAAACCGCCACCGAAAGACAAACTCGCATAGCCAGTAATACACAAGCAAGGTGAGCACATCGGCAAAATGAAACCTCTGAGGAGAGAAAAAGTCGCTTAGCCGCTGATAGACAAGGGGGTCGAGTACGTCCACAAAACAAAACTGTCGACGCTGTATTTCAATTTTTTTTCTGATGATTTCAATAGTTTTTAGGAGCCCAGGCTTTTTACAGCACGGGCTTACACAGCTAGTATTTTATAATAAGTAACTATATAACATATTTAGCTACTATGTGATGAGTAATGAGTAATGTACACTTTTAAGAGTAATATTCCACACCACTGCTCTCTAGCAACATAATCTGGAGCCTGTATGTTTCAGATTTTTAGATATATTTTTTTAGTTAATACAAACTTGATCATTGACTAGAAACCAAGTTCCATTCTAGAATCCCACTACTGCCACCATCTTTGCAACCCAAGTGATGAACAACTCTAATTCAGACTTACCAGCTGAGCGAAACCAGATGCCAGTACACCAGGGCTCAGCCTACAGTAAGCAGATTGTTCTTCACCTAGCTGGGACTTCTTCATGTATAACATTGTGTGGTACCCTTGAAGTGATTCATTCCCTTGATAAATGTAGGCAAAGGCTTACTTGGGGTGGCCATGTTGCTCTAAGCAAGAGTAGATTTACTGAGCTGGTGGTAACAGAATTGGTTCATTGGAGAAAAATGGTGCATAGTCATGGATGGTATGGATTAGGGATGAATCTGAATTAATCGTAGATTGATCAATTAAGTCTTATTAATTTTTAAAGAATAGAAAAGTGGAACAAAAAAATAGAGAAAATGCAACATCCAATTGGAATAAAGTTCTCAGCCCACCAGCGTTAACCCTTTCCCACCCTACCCCAATTCATTTTTTCTCCAAGTCATAAATCAACACGTATACTACATGTTGTCCTTTACTTCTCTGTCAGATATTTAGTGCTTGAGAGGCCACACTGACTTTATGGTGGCCCCTTCCCCTTCATTGGCGAGATGAAGAAAATCTACCAGAAAACCAACATTCAATTTATTGATATACAAAGAGTATAAATTTCTTCTGACCATGATTCTGTTTGCACATTGTTTGCAACACATTATGTTTTATAATAAGTAATTGTATAACATACTGTATTTTGTAGTAGTTAATATAACTGTGTTATTTTTAAATGTATAATTTCCCAACACCGAATTCACTGCACTGCACATTGACCAGTTTAGAGTTGGCAGCCTAACACACATATCTTTTAATGTTGAAGGAAACGGACCTGGACATTTTTGGGAGAATCTGGTCCTTTTAGCATCAGTAATACATAGAAATATGTCAAAGTGTTAAAAGTATTATAGACAATAATTGAAACTGAATTTGCAGTGAAACACGGTGTTTTACTTCACAAAAAATCTAATAAAACAAATTACATTTTGCTTGCAGCGAAATTAATGCCATTCACACAAGAAGAAAGACATTTAGTTCCTGTCTGGAAGCGCTTTCATACATTAATTCTGCATGTGTCTGTCTGTCATTTACTATTTAAATAAAGATCTCTAGTGAAAGAAAAAACATTCACTTGAAGTGGGCACACTTTCGGTTACAGGGAGCAGCTTCCTACTTAATGAGATTTTCTTGTGGAGAAAAGACAGTAATGTGTACACACTTTAGTGTGTCTTCATGTTGTAAAAATGCAGCATGTCACATTTTTAAAAAGCATGGTGACGCGAGCAAGAGGCATGTATAAAACTGATCTGATTCCGCATTCTGCAGAAAAGAACACAGGAAAACACAAAGGTGTGAATGAGGCTTTAGGGAGGAGTATTCCTTGTTATACACCTGAAAAAATGTTTAAACCACGAAAAACTCTTTAGTCAGTTTCACTATTCATATTGCGAAATCACCTGCAATACTAATTTTAGTGCAAATCATTTATGCAAATTGACCCTGTTTTGCTTGTTTTGCTCATCTCTAGTAAAGAGGGACTTTTTTTCTTTTGCTGCATAAGACAGGTTTGTAAAGAAGGGTCTTTTTTCTTTTGCTGTATAGGACAGACTAACAAAATATCAAGCCCTGAAAATGGTAAATTGGTCAGTTTATCAACTTTGAACAGGCATAAAATTGACATAGACCTCATAAACATGTGCAGATATGGTTGGTCAAAATTGGGGGTCCAGCTATCTTTAAAAAGTCAAAAGCTTCAAGCAAAAGTAGGAAGAGAGAAGGACAAGGACCAGAGGACCCATGCTCTGAGACATCTGAGCTACAAAGATACAACGACAAGAGCCTAAATGTCATTGCATATTGGGTGCTTCGGTCATCAATGTCTGTGACAGCAGCTAAACATCCAGGTTGTATGGTGTGATTGCCACATTTACTTACTTTGCTTCTTCTTCAGGCTTATTAGTAATGTTAAAGATTATAATGACTGAATAAAATATACAAACCTACTCCTAGCTTGACTTGTCCATTTCTACTGCCAGGGGTTCAGGGCACCAAAATTCTTTTCTCAGCTAGGACAATCAGGAATAAGGGGAGACATCTCTGTTAGGACTTTAGTGGGGGGCACAGCTGGATGAAGCCTGAAGGAGTTACTGATGGAGGGTAGTGGGCTGTACTTCTAATTGCAAGTGCATTACAATGGTGCTATACATGACCAGGTGTAACAACAGGAAAATGACAATGAGTGAAGACGACAAACAGTATCAGTGAGTCTACATAAAAAAAGAATCTCAGTGTGGGAATAAACAAATCTATGTTTTAGGATGGGGCCATCCCAATATGCTTCCATGAGAAAACAGCCACACAGAGGAAAATAAATTACCCATATCTATATATATACAGTGGTGTGAAAAACTATTTGCCCCCTTCCTGATTTCTTATTCTTTTGCATGTTTGTCACACAAAATGTTTCAGATCATCAAACACATTTAACCATTAGTCAAATATAACACAAATAAACACAAAATGCAGTTTTTAAATGATGGTTTTTATTATTTAGGGAGAAAAAAAATCCAAACCTACATGGCCCTGTGTGACAAAGTAATTGCCCCCTTGTTAAAAAATAACCTAACTGTGGCGTATCACACCTGAGTTCAATTTCCGTAGCCACCCCCAGGCCTGATTACTGCCACACCTGTTTCAATCAAGAAATCACTTAAATAGGAGCTGCCTGACACAGAGAAGTAGACCAAAAGCACCTTAAAAACTAGACATCATGCCAAGATCCAAAGAAATTCAGGAACAAATGAGAACAGAAGTAATTGAGATCTATCAGTCTGGTAAAGGTTATAAAGCCATTTCTAAAGCTTTGGGACTCCAGCGAACCACAGTGAGAGCCATTATCCACAAATTAAAAAACATGGAACAGTGGTGAACCTTCCCAGTAGTGGCCGGCCGACCAAAACTACCCCAAGAGCGTAGAGACGACTCATCTGAGAGGTCACAAAAGACCCCAGGACAACGTCTAAAGAACTGCAGGCCTCACTTGCCTCAATTAAGGTCAGTGTTCACGACTCCACCATAAGAAAGAGACTGGGCAAAACGGCCTGCATGGCAGATTTCCAAGACGCAAACCACTGTTAAGCAAAAAGAACATTAGGGCTCGTCTCAATTTTGCTAAGAAACATCTCAATGATTGCCAAGACTTTTGGGAAAATACCTTGTGGACTGATGAGACAAAAGTTGAACTTTTTGGAAGGCAAATGTCCCGTTACATCTGGTGTAAAAGGAACACAGCATTTCATAAAAAGAACATCATACCAACAGTAAAATATGGTGGTGGTAGTGTGCTGGTCTGGGGTTGTTTTGCTGCTTCAGGACCTGGAAGGCTTGCTGTGATAGATGGAACCATGAATTCTACTGTCTACCAAAAAATCCTGAAGGAGAATGTCCGGCCATCTGTTCGTCAACTCAAGCTGAAGCGATCTTGGGTACTGCAACAGGACAATGACCCAAAACACACCAGCAAATCCACCTCTGAATGGCTGAAGAAAAACAAAATGAAGACTTTGGAGTGGCCTAGTCAAAATCCTGACCTGAATCCAATTGAGATGCTATGGCATGACCTTAAAAAGGCGGTTCATGCTAGAAAACCCTCAAATAAAGCTGAATTACAACAATTCTGCAAAGATGAGTGGGCCAAAATTCCTCCAGAGCGCTGTAAAAGACTCATTGCAAGTTATCGCATACGCTTGATTGCAGTTATTGCTGCTAAGGGTGGCCCAAGCAGTTATTAGGTTCAGGGGGCAATTACTTTTTCACACAGGGCCATGTAGGTTTGGATTTTTTTTCTCCCTAAATAATAAAACCATCATTTAAAAACTGCATTTTGTGTTTACTTGTGTTATATTTGACTAATGGTTAAATGTGTTTGATGATCAGAAACATTTTGTGTGACAAACATGCAAAAGAAATCAGGAAGGGGGCAAATAGTTTTTCACACCACTGTATATATAAAAGTCAAATACCACGGACTCACTCATCACAAAATCTCCCGAACCATGAGGACTTGGGACTTGAAATTTGGAATGTAGGTTACCCTTGGCCCATAGGTGCTTGCTAAGAAATGGTTTTAAAAATTTCATGGTCTTAAGCGCAAAATTTCTTAGTTTTTTAGACCCGTTTGTATGTCTGTCCGCTTTTCATGAGAGAACTACTTAATGGATTTAGATCTTTTTTTTCTATAATTTGCTTGAACATTCCGCGGTAAGTATTATAGTTCACTTACGGTACGATTTATTACCGCAAATTTGAGACAGACTCATCAGGCTGCGGGGGAGGGGGGCGGGGCCCTCTTCACTCACGCGTCTGCCTCGGAGTGTAACCTTAACTCCACTTAGTTAGCAAATGAGAGAACTACTTAATGGATTTAGATCTTTTTTTTCTATAATTTGCTTGAACATTCTGGTTGATTTTGCGACTTCCCTTATTGCACTAAGAATCATAGTTCGCTTGCAGAAGTGATATATTCACACTAATCCAAGACAGAGGCTGTGGGTCAAGGGGAAGAGGGAGGGTTATGTTAGAAGTAGAGAGCTGGGTGGGACCCTCCTTACTGTCCTGTTTCACTAATACGTGGGAGAAGCTGTGGGGGATGGCTAGTTCATTTATAAAAGTTGTAACACCCTGTTCACAAAAACAAGTTGGATATAAAAAAGTGTCAAGGTATTGCTGCAGTTTATCATCAAGAAAATAAAATAATTACAATAAGTGGAAATAGAGAAATTAAAATAAGTATTATCAATGAAGAAATAAAACCTATGAGTTCATTGGCTGATGTGAAAACCGAATCCTACAATCAGAAAAATAGCAACACTTGGATGTTGTTCAATGCCAAGTAAGGCTGGAAAAGTATGGACATCATCCTTGCAACCCATTTCAGAATGGTCTGCACTTTGTGCTTCCTATAACAACGTATGGAAGCAAAACCTGAACGATGAAAAGAGCAGACAAAAGAAAGAAATGAATTATGGTGCTGGCGAAAGCTATTGCTCATACCATAGACATCCAAAGTTATGGTCAGAAAGTTTCTGGACTGCATTAAGCCAGAAACCTCGTTAGAAGTCAAGATCACCAAGCTAAGACTTATTCATAGTACTTCAGACATGTAATGCATTTCAGCTCATTGAAAAAACAAGAAACTAGGAATGTTCAGCAGAGCAAGGAAAAGAGGCCAGAAAAGAACATTGTAGATGATTATAACCAAGACTGACACTGTTATCACCATTAGCAAACAGAAAGAAGCCATCAAATATCAAAAAGCATGAATGAAATTGGTCCATAAGTGTCCAAAAGTTGGCCGTGCCTAAGCAGGTAACAGAAGAACAGAAACACACAGAGTTATTAAAGTTGATAGCAGATCTGCCTCACAGCTCCAGTAGACTAGGTTTCAATCCTGGTAGGGTCCTTGTTTATACATACAGTAACTCAAAAATGGCTATGTTTACTTGTGGAGAATTTCATATTTACATTATTTTTCATGAAATTTAAAATATATGTTTCATGGAATTTTAAGAATTCCATTGGAAAGTCATAATGGGAGGGCCAACACCCAAAAAAACATGCATTACTCCAAATCTGTTGAATAGATGTTCAAGAAACTTTGCATGTTATAACTGTCACAGTTAACCTAACTTAACGCATAGTTAATGGAGTTTAAAAATATGGAGTTTCATCATAAACGAGGTTCAATAGAGGGAACAATACAAAATGTGGTAGTTTTGCCAAGAACACAAGCTATATCAATGATTAAGTTATTCAACAACCCATTAAGTTTATTAAGAAGTGGTTTCAAACCAGCAGAGTTACTATAATCATGGATTCCAATCATACAAAAAAAGAACAAATTCTCGACTCATGAGAGCAGATAAATTGACAGAGAGGTAGTGTGGATGACGGATGGGACACTTGCATTTCATCCAACCATGACAAAAAGATGAACATTTAAAAAATCACAGGAATATTTGCTTTTTAACTTTGGCCAGGATTTTCATAAAAATCCAGTCAAAAATGATGTCAATTGACTTTTCCAATTTTGACTTAAGTAAGACACACAACGCAGATATTCAAAGCCCTTATCTTCTAGGTTCTCAAAAAGGTACTAAAGCGGAACTGAGCACATATGAACTTTCTTTGCTCTGAAAGCACATGGAACATTTCACAGCACTCAGCACCCAGAAATCAAGAAAAATGAATAAGAAAAGCAATTTATTTAAAGTTGACTATGAAACCAAAGCAGGTAATGTGAGAAGTTTACCCGGGCAGAAAAAAAACACTACTGTCAGTCTTATATAAGAAGGGAATTTTGAAAAATATACCTGTCATTTTGAAATGATTAATAATATGGTATCATGTATTCATTCATTTCTCAGAATATATGTTTTTCTTCTTATTGTTTAAGCCTGATGGGAAAAGCACATGGCGTACAACAATTACATTTTTCATTCAATCGGCATTGTTGTAATTTTTCTCAGTGTAAAACTTATCTTTCCAAATTCCTCCTAAGCCATTAAATATGCCTTAGATGAAGTCTTCCTTTCATTTTTCTCAGGCTTCTAACAATTTTTCTAGATTCCTGAGCTGTGAATTGTGAGCCAAGGGTTTATCTGTTTGTATCCAACTTTTCTATTTTCTAAACAGGCTATCCTCATTTAAAATCTAAAATGTTCTTTCAAAAAGAAGAAAAAAGACATCTCAAAGTTGAAGATGATTTGGGGTCACATGAGCTCAAAAGTAAACGGACCCTGAGAATTTGCGGTGGCAATTAAAAGCTCATTTTGAAATTTGTACAAGGCTAAGGTTTTTTTAAAGTCACACACACACCTGCTTAACTTAGACATTTGTCTCTTATGGGTGGCACATTGTGTTAGTGGTTTGTGTGGTGGTCTCACAGATCCCGCACCTGGGTGGAGTTGTTCCCATGTTGGGGTCAGCTGTCTTATTTGAACTCAGATTTTCCTCCTCCTGTCCCTTATAATGTATGTGTGTGTTTGCTTAAATGGCAATTCCAGGATGTCCTGTGTGGGTTTGTATGGTGGGTGGGCATTGTGATCGACTGGCACCTGTACAGAGCTAATTACGGCCTTGTACTCAGTTCTTGTGATCATAAATTAGATTAAGATGGCTTGACGTTGTTATGCTATGTGCATTGTTTGCTGCATTCTTTGTCAGATCAAAAGGACTGGGGCCATCAGATTGTTTTTTTTCTCTGTGCCTATAAATTATTATAAGGTTAGAAGATTAAAAAAATGTCAATCAAATTTGACCTACTTCATATGGTGTTATGATGTTATGTTACATATACATATTTGTATTTGTAAAAGTGTTCAATTTCTATTGTTATTCAACATTGAATTGCAATTAATTTAATTTGGCATTTTGAAACTGATCAAACAGAAAAAGACTGTTAAATGTTAAACTGAAAACAGATCTCTGCAATGTGGTTTAAATTCATTACAAGTATAAAACATATCTCATAAGCACCCACTCCCTTCAATATGACAGACCTAAATCCTCACTAGGTGATTTTAGAAGTCCCATCATTAGTCTAATGGACATCACCAGTCTGAGGTTTTAATTGTTTGGTATATAAATTCACTTTAACTGGAAGGGCCAACTTGTGGTGAGTCAGCACGGTGGCCAAACCTACACAATGAAGACAAAGGAACACACCAAGCAATTCCGTAAAAAAAAGGGATTGAAAAGCACAAATCAGGGGATGGAGACAAACAAAATTCAAATCACTGAATATACGTTGGAGTCCAGTTCAATCAACCATTAGAGTGATGGAAAAGGTTACCGCACAGTTGTAAATCTGCCTAGAGCAGGCCATACAGAAAAAAATGAAGAAGACTAGTGAGGGAAGCCATCAGGAGATGTAAAGCTACAGTGACCCACTGGCGGAGATTGGAAAAACTGTGCAGGCAACAACTTTTGCATGGATGCTTCATCGGTTACATCTCTATTAGAAAGTGTCACGGACAGGCCACTATTTAAAAAAAGTTTTTTAGAAGGTACATGAAAGAGTCTGAAGTAGGCTGATAGGAGGTCAAAATTGATCTTTATGGCTCTGAGACTAAACACCATGTTTGAACACTGCATACTGACAAAAACACATAATCCTCACAGTGAAGAATTGTAGCTTCATTATCAGTCCATGGGGATGATTTTTTTTTTTTATTAATTTTATTACAATCCATACAAAGCAATCAAGTTTTTACAAAAAGAAAAATTAAGTTAATAACAGATCGATCCCCACCCCTGAGAGAGAGAGCAAGCCAAACGGCGTTAAATTTAACGCTTGTAAACATTCCTAAATTAATAAATTCTCTGTGCTTTATGAATTTATTTTAAAATATTACTGATTAGATCCTGCCATGTTTTGAAAAAAGTCGTACAGATCCTCTAACTGAGTATTTGATTTTTTCCAACTTCAAATAATATAACACATCGGTTTCCCACTGACTTAAAAGAGGAGAGTTTGGGTTCTTCTAGTTTATCAGAATGAGTCTGCGTGCCAACAGTGTAGTGAATGCAATCACAATTTGTTTGTCCTTCTCCACTTTAAGCCCCTCTGGAAGAACACCAAGCACAGCTGTTAATGGGTTAGGAGGGATTGTGAGTCCAAGGCTGTCTGAAAGATAATTAAAAATTTTTGTCCAGAATAATGTTAATTTGGTGCAGGAACAAAACATGTGACCTAGTGAGGCTGGGACTTGGTTGCAACGTTCGCAGGTTGGATCTTGCCCTGGAAACATTTTGGAGAGTTTTAGACGAGATAGATGTGCTGATAAATAATTTTAAGTTGTATAATTGTATGCTTTGGGCATATGGAGCTCGAGTGAATTCTCTGCATTGCTACTTTCCACTCCTTTTCTGATATATTAATTGAGAGATCATTTTCCCAGTGCCCTCTTGAATCTTTGAAAGGGAAGGGATTGTAAAATGATTTTATATATTGTAGAGATGGGGATGATTTTCTGCAGTGTGCCCTTGAAGGCTTGTGAGGATAGAAGGGATAATGTAGGCCGCAAAATACAGGAACATCCTGGAGGAGAACCTGATGATGAAACTGAAATCTGCACTTCTTGGGAGAAGGCTTGTTTTCTAGCATCACAACCCTAAGAATGAAGCCGAAGCTACACAGGAATGGCTTCAAAACAACAATGTGAATGTCCTGGAGCGGCCACGTCAGAATCCAGACACCAGTTCAATTAAAATTTATGGCTGGAATGGAAAAAAGGATGTTCACTTACTGGTATGCTCTCCATAAAACATGACAAAGCTCGAGGAGTTTTGCAAACAATAATGGGGAAAAATGCTGAAGTCCAAATGTGCAAACCTGTTAGAGTGAGAGACCTGTCCATACATATTGAAGGCCATCATGGCTGCCAAAGGTGTATCTACTAAATCCTATCTTGAAGAGGGTGAATACTTATGAAATCAATTATTTTGGGTTTTATATTTATAATTAATTTAGACTACTTTGCAGAGATTTTTTTCCAGAAATTAAAATATTAAAAAAGCCAAATTAAGTCCACTTTGATTCAATATTATATAACAATAAAACATCAACATTTCCAAGGCGTTGAATATGTCCATAGGGACTGTACCTCCAAATGGTCACATCTGTTCACTGGAGAAATGCAAAAATTTATTGGAAAAGATTTTCAATTTGTCCCATGGAACTTAGAACTACAAGAGTTGTTTCAAAAATAATGAGCACTACGGACAAGACAGGACGCTGTTCAACCTTCTCCAAAGCAGAATAACGGCAAACGCAGTAGTTCTTATGTCACATATTGTGGGTGATTGGTCCAATTAATGCTTTTTTATTATACAGAATTTGTTTCTGTAATTTATTTTTATTTAATTTTTTAAGCTGATTAATATTTTTTTAAGGTTCATTTTTTTTGTTAGTTACATGCCATCATTTCACACTTCTTTCTTAGCGGTTGCTGACTATATTTCTATGCTGAGACAACTGGAAGTGCATGATGTGTGGCACTATCATTGTGACAGTATAAAAGATGGCGTCATGCACAACAATAAACACTCTTAGCCTTTTTGAGTAACGAGTGTGTCTTTCTAATGTTTAAGTGATGATTTTCTGGCAATGATTTAGGACGTTGATATTGTTTCAAACTTTGACGAAAGATTAAGTAGTCAAACTGTCTGATCGAGAGCCTTATCTGGGCAGGCCATTAGAGTGGCTGACCTGCTTTCTTGCTCTGTTTTGGGACCTCACATCTATTTGCAACTTTTATGGGTGTGTGAATCATAACATCGATAGCTGAAATTTCATGTGTACTTACCATGATATATAATAATCCCTAGTAGGGTAATATACAATTCCTGGGAGCTGCTTCTGTACAATGGATAATTGTTAAAGGCCAGGAAATTGTGATTGTTCAGTTTCTCTCCCAAATAAATGTTAAATGAGTGCAGAAGATCAAGTAACTGAAACAATAATCCGATGAACATTACCTTGAAAATTAGCCACTAAAATAATTAAACAGAAGGAGTGGATGTAGAAGTGGTGAAGTGCTAAAAATACTTGAGGGCCAACATCAATGACAGGCTGGACTGGTCTCAAAACACACAGTAACTATATTAGAAATGGCAGTTTCTTTATGGGACTGTGTTTTTTAATGTGAGAAGTGACATCCTTCACATCTTCTATATCTCTGTGAAGGTCAGTGCGATTTTTTATGCTGTGATATACTGGGCCAGAAACGTCACTTGAAGAGTGCCCCACCGAATCAACAAACTAATCAAAAGGGCTGGCACAGTTATAGGATGCACTGTGGACCCCATGGAGGTCGTAGCGAAAAGAAGAATTTAAACAAAACTGAGTGCCATTATGAATAGTGCTGCACATCTGCCTTCTGACACATCAACACCGGAGACTTTCAGCCAACGAATCATTCAGCAGAAGTGCATCAAGAAACACAAACACTGATGGAACTCCTTTAAACCAACAGCAATATGGCTGCATAAACTCACACTGTCAGAGGTTTGTCTTTCTGTTTCATTTCTTCTTTTTTCAGTCATTCTGCTGTGTGTTTAAGGGGCTTCTGTAAAAAATGATCAATTTGCTTTAATATAATGACACTGGTAAAAATTATAATGGATATTATTTGGGCATTTGCTTAGCGATGTGCTCTCATCACCAAAAGGTAGACAAATAGCTTAGTTTTAAAATTTGTTAAGTGTACTTAAAACAGCATTAACAAAAATGAATTCAAACAGATTATCAAAGACAAAGAAAGCTAATCACGCTGTGTATGTTTGTATGACTGGACTTCTAAAATGATAGTTTTTTTTTTTTTTAATGAATGTATATTTAACAATCTCTCTATATATAAAATCGAGTGTCTGTCTGTATGTCTGTCTGCTTTTCACTAGAGAACTACTTCACGGATTTAGATCGTTTTTTTTCCTATAATTTGCTTGAACATTTGATTTTGCAATTTCTCTCATTGTGCTATGTTTCATAGTTTGCTTGCACTACCGATTTATTTGCGTGAATCTGAGAGACACGCAGCACGCCAGGATTGGGCCCTCCGGGGTGTTCCTTACCTCTGCTTAGAAGGCGAAAGAGAGACCTACTTTAGGTCGGTTTAGGTCGGGTTTTTTTCTGTAATTTGCTTGAACATTCTGGTTGATTTTGCGATTTCTCTCATCATGTTAAGAATCATAGTTCGCTTGCAGGAGTGATATATTTGCTTTAATCTGAGACGGAGGCTGCTGGCCGAGGGGAGGGGGAACAACAACAACAACAACAACATTTATTTATATAGCACATTTTCATACAAGCAGTAGCTCAAAGTGCTTTACATAATAAAGAATAGAAAAATAAAAGACACAATAAGAAAACTAAATAAATCAACATTAATTAACATCAAATAAGAGTAAGGTTCAATGGCCAGGGGGGACAGAAAAAACAAAAAAACTCCAGACGGCTGGAGAAAAAATAAAATATGTAGGGAAGCATGAAGTCAGGAGTGGGGAGCCAGACAGGACCCTCCTCACTGTTCTGTTTCACTAATACACAGGCGGATAATAAATATAACATTAGGCCCACTCACAAAAGCTGTCCATCTATTTATGCAATCCTGGTGCCGCTAATGTCACACCCATAGCACTCAAGCCTCAAAATGGCAACACTTGATGAAGTCATAATTGCACAATTCAATGCTAAAAAACAAATGAAAATGTTAAGAATAGTTATGGTTTTCTTTTCATTTTATGATACCTATTTCCATTCCTGGAGTCTAACATGGTACTGATAGAAGATATGCCCAAAAGTGCCTTCAGTTCTCCATTCTGTGTGCAATCGGTGGGATCAGGTCTGGGGTCATCTCCTCTGTGCTGCATGCAGTGAAATTGCAAAAAGAGGCCAGAAAATTTAAAAGAAAAGAAGAAAAAGAAAAGGAAAAAGCAAGTAAACTATACCCTTCTTGTTTCCTAGCAACCTGCGGAACATCCACATGGTAAGAATAGGTAAACTGTGGCAAGTGACATTTTATTTGAGCATTATTATGCTATTTTCCAAACTAAGAATTTTCACGATTTTATTCATCATGCATGTACAGAGGCTCTCCAGGTTAGTCTGAGGGGTCTCCTGGGGGCTGCAGGTTTTTGTTCCAACCCATATCACAATTAGTGATTAATTTTTAACTTGTTTAGTTACCTAACCTTCTTATTTTACTTATTTTGCATCCAGAAAAGTGTATCAGTGTTAATTTTACATTTCTAAGAAATTATATAATCTCTGTATTTCTGCCATATGTGTAGATGCTTATCATTGACATTTTCTTCATTCACTGATAATTAATGACAAGCTTTGTGTGCAACAAACAAGCAACACTAATGCCGAATGGCAGCTTTTTTAGTCTTACCACTTGTGTGTTTATTAGTAAATAATGGCATAAATAACCAGAAGAGTAAAAAGAACAAAATACTGAAAAACAAAAAAGAATTTTATGAATCTAAATATCTGCTTCATTTATCCATGATCCAACCCACTATATCCTAACTACAGGGATCTGCCAATCCCAGCGAACACAGGGCACAAGGCAGGAAACAAACCCTGGGCAGGGCGCCAGCCCACCATAGGACACACGCACACACCAAGCACAATTTAGAATCACCAATGCACCTAACCTGCATGGCTTTGGACTGTGGGAGGAAACCAGAGCACCCAGAGGAAGCCCACACAGACATGGGGAGAACATGTAAACTCCATGCAGGGAGGACCCGGGAAGCGAAACCACGTCTTCTAACTGTGAGGCAGCAGCACTACCCACTTTGCCACCATGCCACCCATAGCTGCTTCATTCAGTAAAAATTTAG